>NW_028318484.1:302500-602500 GCF_062004578.1 Staurois parvus | reverse complement strand
CCTACCACCCCACCCCTCCCCTGCTGCCATGCCAGCGGAACGCGAGCGCACAGGGCCCACAGTGTCTGAGGATGGACGTTGGCGCACAAAGGCAGAGACCAACTGACTACATAGGTGGTTTTTATAGTACGTAATTTTGGCCTCCCTCTCAGCAGGTGTGAAAAAGGCCACCATTTTGGACCGGTAGCGAGGGTCCAACAAGGTGGACAGCCAAAAGTCATCCCTCTGTCTGATGGTTATTATTCGGCTGTCGCTACGCAAGCAACCGAGCATGCTATGGGCCATTTGTGCCAAGGAATGCGAGGGACTCCCTGCCTCCATCTCCACAGCATACTGCCACGGTGCGTCTGGGTCCTCTGTCTCCTCCTCCTCCTCCTCTACCAGATGCTCCTGCTCCTCCACTCCTGTCCGCTGAGTGGAAAAACCACCCATTTCACTCAATAATTCCTGAGCACAAATGTCCTCCTCTACCTCCTCCTCTTCTTCCTGTCCTGCCCCCACAGGGGTCATGTGGCGTTGAGATCTGTGCGCCACGTCTACCGCACCCTGACCAGCCATTGTTAACAGCATTTGTTCCAGGACGTGCAACAGAGGAATGACGTCGTTCATCCCATAGTCCTGCCGACTCACGAATAGCGTGGCCTCCTCAAAGGGCCTGAGCAAGCGGCAGGTGTCACGCATGAGCTGCCAATGGCTGACATCTAAGTTACACAGGGGAGTACCTTTATCCGCTTGTAACATCAGGAAATCGGTGATGGCCTTTCGCTGCTCGTAAAGGCGGTCTAACATGTGTAGGGTTGAATTCCACCTTGTTGCAACGTCGCAGATCAGGCGATGCTGTGGAATTCCGTTCTGCCGCTGCAGCTCAATGAGGGTGTTCTTTGCGGTGTAGGAATGGCTGAAATGCATGCACAGTTTACGTGACATTTTAAGGATGTCTTGCAGTGGGATGGTGGATTTTAGGAACCGCTTGACAACCAGATTGAACACGTGAGCCATGCATGGCGCATGGCACAACCTTCCTTGACGCAGAGCAGACACCATGTTCTTTCCGTTGTCAGTCAACATGGTTCCGATTTTTAGTTTGCGCGGAGACAGCCATCTGTCGATTTCTCTGTTCATTACACTCAGCAGTTCCTCCCCTGTGTGACTACGTTCGCCAAGGCATACCAGGTGCAGCACAGCGTGACACCGTTGCGCCCTGCACATGTGATATGCCGGTCGGGTAATGGGACTTGGCACGGGAGTGGCGGCTGAGGACACGGCGGAAAAAGAGGTGGTAGAGGCGGACATGCTTGCTGGACCAAGGACGTGCAAACGTGGAGGCAAAAGCGTCGTGACCTGTCCAAGTTGCTGGTGCGGCTGTGCCGGCACCACGTTCACCCAGTGGGCCGTAAATGACATGTACTGTCCCTGACCGTAGTTACAGCTCCACACGTCGGCGCTGCCGTGCACTTTGGCAGAGACCGACATGCTCAAAGACTGGCCCACCATCTCTTCTACATGTGAATGCAGGGCTGGCACTGCCTTTTGGGCAAAGAAATGACGGCTTGGCACTCTCCACCGCGGCGCGGCACAAGCCATCATTTCTCGGAAAGGTGCTGAGTCCACCAGTTGGAAAGGGAGGGACTGCAGCACCAGCAACTTGGACAGGAGGACGTTCAGCTTTTGCACCGTCGGGTGCGTGCTCGCAAACTGTTGTCTCTTGGATACGGATTCCAAGAAAGACTGTTGACGGAATCCGAGAAGAGGAGTAGCAGGAGAAGGAGCATCTGAACGAGCGGAAGATGCCAACGAGCGACAACTCCCCTCAGCAGAGGTGTTGGAGCCTTGACTGGCTGATAGAGGGCGATTGACGACGTCGGGTGACGGAGCAAGTAACGGAGCGGGTGATGGAGCGGGGGCTGGGGCAGGCAGAACCGCCGTATGTTTATCACGGTTTTCCCAGGCCACCGAATGGTGACGCTGCATATGCTGACGCAACGCTGTAGTCCCAACATGGGCCCCCTGGCCACGCTTGCATTTCTGGCCACATAGTCGACATACGGCTACGTTTACTTCCTCGGGCGGCTTGAGGAAAAATTGCCACACCACCGAGTAGGAAACTTTGCCCCCGCTACTCTTCACTGGCTGACTGCTACTTCCTCCGTGCGCACCGGCACCACTACTGGCCGTGGTGGTAGGCTGCAGTGGAGCTGGTGCTCTACTCCGTGGACGTTTGGCTCCACTGACACTGATGCGACCCTGCTGCTGTCTCCTGGGCAACCCACCGACTGTTTTGCTCGCTGCCAAGCTGCCACCCTCTTCTCCTGATGATGCGGAAGAAATTGCCTGATGACGACGAGGCTGCCAAGTGCGATCAACCTCCTCATCATCAAGTAGGGTCTCCGCCTCACTACTAGCCCCCTCGGCTGCGTCTGGGTCAGGAGACAGACCTGTCTCTAGACCGGCTACCGAGCCACTCTCCTCGCCAGTACTTGTTCGCTTGGCTGCTGAAAAGGCCGATGTCTCCCCCCGTTCCTGACCGCCCTCTGTTAGCTCTTCCTCACTGTACAGTGGGGCTGAGCCCACAGCATGCGATACTTCGCTTGAGGGAACAGCAAAGGACAGGGGCAGGTAGAGGACACGTGATTTCAGTGGGCTTGCTCCCGGGCCATGCCAACTAACGGTTGTGTCTGACGTACCCACCGACCGTTGGCTGTAGGTGTCAGAGGTGACCTGGGAAGAGGAAGACGACCGAGCCAACCAATCAATGACGGCAGGGTTGTCGGTGGAGACACGACCGCTGGATGACACCGGGAGCACTGGCCTCTGGCTGCGAATACTGCTGCCTCGACCCCTTCCTCTGCTGCCACGTCTGCTCGCTCCTAAAACATTGCCTCCTCTGCCACTCCTCTGCATGTTGTCTGACATACTATTTAATTCAACGATTAGGTGTCCCTGAGTAACAATTCTCTGGCACTCAGTAACAATTCTGTCTGTCCCTGAGTATGAATTCTGTGGCCCTGAGTAACAATTCTGTGTCTGTGCGAGTAACAATTCTGTGTCTGTGCGAGTAACAATTCTGTGTCTGTGCAAGTAACAATTTTGTGTCTGTGCGAGTAACAATTCTCTGGCACTCAGTAACAATTCTGTCTGTCCCTGAGTAACAATTCTCTGGCACTCAGTAACAATTCTGTCTGTCCCTGAGTAACAATTCTCTGGCACTCAGTAACAATTCTGTCTGTCCCTGAGTATGAATTCTGTGGCCCTGAGTAACAATTCTGTGTCTGTGCGAGTAACAATTCTGTGTCTGTGCAAGTAACAATTTTGTGTCTGTGCGAGTAACAATTCTCTGGCACTCAGTAACAATTCTGTCTGTCCCTGAGTAACAATTCTCTGGCACTCAGTAACAATTCTGTCTGTCCCTGAGTATGAATTCTGTGGCCCTGAGTAACAATTCTGTGTCTGTGCGAGTAACAATTCTGTGTCTGTGCAAGTAACAATTTTGTGTCTGTGCGAGTAACAATTCTCTGGCACTCAGTAACAATTCTGTCTGTCCCTGAGTAACAATTCTCTGGCACTCAGTAACAATTCTGTCTGTCCCTGAGTAACAATTCTCTGGCACTCAGTAACAATTCTGTCTGTCCCTGAGTAACAATTCTCTGGCACTCAGTAACAATTCTGTGTCTGTGCGAGTAACAATTCTGTGTCTGTGCAAGTAACAATTTTGTGTCTGTGCGAGTAACAATTCTCTGGCACTCAGTAACAATTCTGTCTGTCCCTGAGTAACAATTCTCTGGCACTCAGTAACAATTCTGTCTGTCCCTGAGTAACAATTCTCTGGCACTCAGTAACAATTCTGTCTGTCCCTGAGTATGAATTCTGTGGCCCTGAGTAACAATTCTGTGTCTGTGCGAGTAACAATTCTGTGTCTGTGCAAGTAACAATTTTGTGTCTGTGCGAGTAACAATTCTCTGGCACTCAGTAACAATTCTGTCTGTCCCTGAGTAACAATTCTCTGGCACTCAGTAACAATTCTGTCTGTCCCTGAGTAACAATTCTCTGGCATTCAGTAACAATTCTGTCTGTCCCTGAGTATGAATTCTGTGGCCCTGAGTAACAATTCTGTGTCTGTGCGAGTAACAATTCTGTGTCTGTGCAAGTAACAATTTTGTGTCTGTGCGAGTAACAATTCTCTGGCACTCAGTAACAATTCTGTCTGTCCCTGAGTAACAATTCTCTGGCACTCAGTAACAATTCTGTCTGTCCCTGAGTAACAATTCTCTGGCACTCAGTAACAATTCTGTCTGTCCCTGAGTAACAATTCTCTGGCACTCAGTAACAATTCTGTCTGTCCCTGAGTATGAATTCTGTGGCCCTGAGTAACAATTCTGTCTGTGCGAGTAACAATTCTGTGTCTGTGCAAGTAACAATTTTGTGTCTGTGCGAGTAACAATTCTCTGGCACTCAGTAACAATTCTGTCTGTCCCTGAGTAACAATTCTCTGGCACTCAGTAACAATTCTGTCTGTCCCTGAGTAACAATTCTCTGGCACTCAGTAACAATTCTGTCTGTCCCTGAGTAACAATTCTCTGGCACTCAGTAACAATTCTGTCTGTCCCTGAGTAACAATTCTGTCTGTCCCTGAGTATGAATTCTGTGGCCCTGAGTAAGAATTCTCTGGCACTCAGTAACAATTCTGTCTGTCCCTGAGTAACAATTCTCTGGCACTCAGTAACAATTCTGTCTGTCCCTGAGTAAAAATTCTGTGGCCCTAATAACGTTTCTGTGGCCCTAAGTAACAATTCTCTGGCACTGAGTGAAAATTCTGTCTGTCCCTGAGTATGAATTCTGTGGCCCTAACTAGCGTTTCTTTGTCCCTAAATAACGATTCTGTGGCCCTCATTAACAAGTCTGTGTCCCTGAGTAATGGTTCTCTGTCCCTAAGTAACTTCTCTCTGTCCCCAATTCTCGTTTCTGTGGCCCTAACTCTGTCCCTGTCCCTAGTACAGAGCGGTCTGCCTCTGTTCAATGACTGCAGGCAAATGAAGATTTCCAAAATGGCCGCTATATATACCTCGACCATTACACAGTGCTGGCTGGCTGGCTGCTGATTGGCTGATGCGATCACATGTCGTTGAGGAATGCATTATGGGGCAGCGCGCCTTGTCTGCGCGCCTTCCCCGACATCCCCGCTCCGTCGCCGCACATGTCAGCCGCCATTTTCGGAAAAATGTCGATTCGCGCGTCCGAATTAGGCTGTTTTTCGGATTCGGCACGAATCGAAATTTTTCCGATATTCGACTCGAATTCCACTTCGGATACTTCGATTCGCTCATCTCTAGTAGTTATGTTGCCTGCATAGTTATAACTGTGTTAGAAAGGGTGCATAACATAATATGTTCACAACTACTTTAATCATTAGCACACAAACCGCTGAGTTTTGTAGCACCCTCCTAGTTAGGTGCTAGGATTTCTATAGTCAGTAGAGATGAGCGAATCGAACATGACGAAGTGGAATTCGTTCCGAAGATTTGGAAAAATTCTATTCGCGACGAATCTGAAGATTAGCAAACTTCGGATGCACGAATCGAATTTTCCCAAAAATGGCGGCGACATGTGTGGCGACGGAGAAAATGGACAGAGAAGATGGGGCGGGGATCTCTAATGCATTCATGACATGTGATCGCATTAGCCAATCAGCAGCCAGCCAGCACTGTGTAATGGTGGAGCTATAAATCGCGGCCATCTTAGAATTCTCCATTAGCCTCCGGTCATTCAAGAGAGACAGACCTGTGTGTATTAAGGGACAGAGTTAGGGCCACAGAGACTTTAGGGCCACAGAATCGTTACTCAGGGACACAGAATCGTTACTCAGGGACACAGAATCGTTACTCAGGGACACAGAATCGTTACTTAGGGCCACAGCTATCAAAGAATCAAAAATTTAAAGTGACATACACCCTTTTTTTTTTTGGTGGCTGTCGTGCACAGTTGGTGCTGCAGTTTGCCGATTGTGCAAAATAAACTGACTTTCTGCTTCACAACCACTATTGTACGTTCAAAGAGTTAAATCCATTTACACGCCGGCTGGCGGTAATATTTTTTGGGTGATTAGTGCATTCCAGTGACAGAAACGTACAGTTTCCAGCCAACGGCAAGCTGCAATTGACCGATTGTGTACAATAAACTGACTTTCTGCTTCACAACCACTATTGTACGTTCAAAGAGTTAGATCCATTTACACGCCGGGTGGCGGTAATATTTTTTGGGTGATTAGTGCATTCCAGTGACATAAACGTACAGTTTACAGCCAACGGCAAGCTGCAATTGACCGATTGTGCTAAATAAATTGACTTTCTGCTTCACAACCACTATTGTACGTTCAAAGAGTTAAATCCATATACACGCCGGGTGGCGGTAATATTTTTTGGGTGATTAGTGCATTCCAGTGACATAAACGTACAGTTTCCAGCCAACGGCAAGCTGCAATTGACCGATTGTGCTAAATAAACTGACTTTCTGCTTCACAACCACTATTGTACGTTCAAAGAGTTAGATCCATTTACACGCCGGCTGGCGGTAATATTTTTTGGGTGATTAGTGCATTCCAGTGACATAAACGTACAGTTTCCAGCCAACGGCAAGCTGCAATTGACCGATTGTGCTAAATAAACTGACTTTCTGCTTCACAACCACTATTGTACGTTCAAAGAGTTAAATCCATTTACACGCCGGCTGGCGGTAATATTTTTTGGGTGATTAGTGCATTCCAGTGACATAAACGTACAGTTTCCAGCCAACGGCAAGCTGCAATTGACCGATTGTGCTAAATAAACTGACTTTCTGCTTCACAACCACTATTGTACGTTCAAAGAGTTAAATCCATTTACACGCCGGCTGGCGGTAATATTTTTTGGGTGATTAGTGCATTCCAGTGACAGAAACGTACAGTTTCCAGCCAACGGCAAGCTGCAATTGACCGATTGTGTACAATAAACTGACTTTCTGCTTCACAACCACTATTGTACGTTCAAAGATTTAAATTCATTTACACGCCGGCTGGCGGTAATATTTTTTGGGTGATTAGTGCATTCCAGTGACATAAACGTACAGTTTACAGCCAACGGCAAGCTGCAATTGACCGATTGTGTACAATAAACTGACTTTCTGCTTCACAACCACTATTGTACGTTCAAAGAGTTAAATCCATTTACACGCCGGCTGGCGGTAATATTTTTTGGGTGATTAGTGCATTCCAGTGACCTAAACGTACAGTTTCCAGCCAACGGCAAGCTGCAATTGACCGATTGTGTACAATAAACTGACTTTCTGCTTCACAACCACTATTGTACGTTCAAAGAGTTAAATCCATATACACGCCGGGTGGCGGTAATATTTTTTGGGTGATTAGTGCATTCCAGTGACATAAACGTACAGTTTACAGCCAACGGCAAGCTGCAATTGACCGATTGTGCTAAATAAACTGACTTTCTGCTTCACAACCACTATTGTACGTTCAAAGAGTTAAATCCGGTTTTATTTTTGGGGTGCTTATTGAATTAAAGAGTATGTCAGACAACACGCAGAGGAGTGGCAGAGGAGGCAATGTTTCAGGAGCGAGCAGACGTGGCAGCAGAGGAAGGGGTCGAGGCAGCACTAGTCGCAGCCAGAGGCCAGTGCTCCCGGTGTCATCCAGCGGTCGTGTCTCCACCGACTACCCTGCCGTCATCGATTGGTTGACTCGGTCGTCTTCCTCTTCCCAGGTCACCTCTGACACCTACAGCCAACGGTCGGTGGGTACGTCAGACACAACCGTTAGTTGGCATGGCCCGGGAGCAAGCCCACTGAAATCACGTGTACTCGACCTGCCCCTGTCCCTTGGTGTTCCCTCACCAAGCGAAGTATTGCATGCTGTGGGCTCAGCCCCACTGTACAGTGAGGAAGAGCTAACAGAGGGCGGTCCGGAACGGGGGGAGACATCCGCCTCTTCAGCAGCCAGGCGAAGAAGTACTGGCGAGGAGAGTGGCTCGGTAGCCGGTCTAGAGACAGGTCTGTCTCCTGACCCACACGCAGCCGAGGGGGCTAGTAGTGACGCGGAGACCCTAATTGATGATGATGAGGCTGATCGCACTTGGCAGCCTCGTCGTCATCAGGCTATTGCTTCCGCATCATCAGGAGAAGAGGGTGCCAGCTTGCCAGCGAGCAAAACAGTCGGTGGGTTGCCCAGGAGGCAGCAGGGTCGCAGCAGTGTCAGTGGAGCCAAACGGCCACGGAGTAGAGCACCAGCTCCACTGCAGCCTACCACCACGGCCAGTAGTGGTGCCGGTGTGCACGGAGGAAGTAGCAGTCAGCCAGTGAGGAGTAGCGGGGGCAAAGTTTCCTACTCGGCGGTGTGGCAATTTTTCGTCAAGCCGCCCGAGGAAGTAAACGTAGCCGTATGTCGACTATGTGGCCAGAAAGTCAAGCGTGGCCAGGGGGCCAATGTTGGGACTACAGCGTTGCGTCAGCACTTGCAGCGTCGCCATTCGGTGGCCTGGGAAAACCGTGATAAAGATACGGCGGTTCTGTGTGCCCCAGCCCCCGCTCCATCACCCGCTCCGTTACTTGCTCCGTCACCCGACGTCAATCGCCCTCTATCAGCCAGTCAAGGCTCCAACACCTCTGCTGAGGGGAGTTGTCGCTCGTTGGCATCTTCCGCTCGTTCAGATGCTCCTTCTCCTGCTACTCCTCTTCACGGATTCCGTCAGCAGTCTTTCTTGGAATCCGTTTCCAAGAGACAACAGTTTGCGAGCACGCACCCGACGGTGCAGAAGCTGAACGTCCTCCTGTCCAAGTTGCTGGTGCTGCAGTCCCTCCCTTTCCAAGTGGTGGACTCAGCACCTTTCCGAGAAATGATGGCTTGTGCCGAGCCGCGGTGGAGAGTGCCAAGCCGGCATTTTTTCACCAAAAAGGCAGTGCCAGCCCTGCATTCACATGTAGAAGAGATGGTGGGCCAGTCTTTGAGCATGTCGGTCTCTGCCAAAGTGCACGGCAGCGCCGACGTGTGGAGCTGTAACTACGGTCAGGGACAGTACATGTCATTTACGGCCCACTGGGTGAACGTGGTGCCGGCACAGCCGCACCAGCAACTTGGACAGGTCACGCCGCTTTTGCCTCCACGTTTGCACGTCCTTGGTCCAGCAAAGATGTCCGCCTCTACCACCTCTTCTTCCGCCGTGTCCTCAGCCGCCACCCCCGTGCCAAGTCCCATTACCCGACCGGCATATCACATGTGCAGGGCGCAACGGTGTCACGCTGTGCTGCACCAGGTATGCCTTGGCGAACGTAGTCACACAGGGGAGGAACTTCTGAGTGTAATGAACAGAGAAATCGACAGATGGCTGTCTCCGCGCAAACTGAAAATCGGAACCATGTTGACCGACAATGGAAAGAACATGGTGTCTGCTCTGCGTCAAGGAAGGTTGTGCCATGCGCCATGCATGGCTCACGTGTTCAATCTGGTTGTCAAGCGGTTCCTAAAATCCACCATCCCACTGCAAGACATCCTTAAAATGTCACGTAAACTTTGCATGCATTTCAGCCATTCCTACACCGCAAAGCACACCCTCCTTGAGCTGCAGCGGCAGAACGGAATTCCACAGCATCGCCTGATCTGCGACGTTGCAACAAGGTGGAATTCAACCCTACATATGTTAGACCGCCTTTACGAACAGCGAAAGGCCATCACCGATTTCCTGATGTTACAAGCGGATAAAGGTACTCCCCTGTGTAACTTAGATGTCAGCCATTGGCAGCTCATGCGTGACACCTGCCGCTTGCTCAGGCCCTTTGAGGAGGCCACGCTATTCGTGAGTCGGCAGGACTATGGGATGAACGACGTCATTTCTCTGTTGCACGTCCTGGAACAAATGCTGTTAACAATGGCTGGTCAGGGTGCGGTAGACGTGGCGCACAGATCTCAACGCCACATGACCCCTGTGGGGGGACCCAGACACACCGTGGCAGTATGCTGTGGAGATGGAGGCAGGGAGTCCCTCGCATTCCTTGGCACAAATGGCCCATAGCATGCTCGGTTGCTTGCGTAGCGACAGCCGAATAATAACCATCAGACAGAGGGATGACTTTTGGCTGTCCACCTTGTTGGAGCCTCGCTACCGTTCAAAAATGGTGGCATTTTTCACACCTGCTGAGAGGGAGGCCAAAATAAAGTACTATAAAAACCACCTATGTAGTCAGTTGGTCTCTGCCTTTCTGCGCCAACGTCCATCCTCAGACACTGTGGGCCCTGTGCGCTCGCGTTCCGCTGCCATGGCAGCAGGGGAGGGGTGGGGTGGTAGGAGCAGTGGCAGCTCCACCAGCAGCGGCTGCCTCAGTCTGCAGTGAGGAAACTACTAACCAGCCGCAGCAGCAGCAGCATCAGGTGGACCTGGAGCAGGACCTCAAACAACAGGCTTGGGCCTACTTGGACAGCACCCTGACAACCGAGGTAGACAATCCCCTTGACTACTGGGCAATGAAACTTGACCTTTGGCCCCAACTAGCTGAATTTGCCCTTGAAAGGCTGTCATGCCCGGCCAGTAGCGTGGCATCGGAACGCGTGTTTAGTGCGGCAGGAGGTATTGTAACTCCGCGGAGGACACGACTGTCCACCCAAAGTGTGGAGAGACTCACGTTTGTGAAAATGAATCAGGCGTGGATTAGTCTGGATTTCAAACCACCAGTTCCTGACACAACTGACTAAATCCGCCATGAATCATGCCCCAAACATGTTATTAGGGACAAATGGAAGACCTCCACCTGATCCGTACATTTGTATATATATTTTATTGAGAGGCTGCTGGTCGGCCGACTCATGTTTTGCACATTTTTAATGACTTATACTCTGCAGGTCGGGGCCCTCATGAATTGGGGTTTTTAAATTATTTATACTTCGCTGGACGACCGTCACATGAATTGAACCTTTTTAATGACTTATACTCTGCTGGTCAGGCCCCTCATGAATTGGTGTTTTTAAATTATTTATACGTCGCTGGACGACTGTCACATGAATTTAAACTTTTTAATTATTTATAGTCGACCAGTTCCAGACCGATGGAATAGCAATTTTTTTAAATATTTATTTGACACGTGTTGTCCATCTCATCAATGAGGTGGACTGTTTATTTATTGGCCACGGTTTGGCCCCCTCCTGTTTCTTACATTGTTAACTTGTTGTATCGGTCACGGTTTGGCCACATGTTTGGTTGTCTTGTTAAGATTTTCTGTAATGTACACAGTTACGCTTGACTTGTCGACTTTCCACAATCTACTAAGGTATAGCATCGCATCAAAGTTTTTTTTTTTTTTTTTTGGTCTAAACCATTTCTTATAATGTCAATTTGTAGGATACGCCGCTGTAAGGCGACCTACTTTTTTGTCACTGTGTAGACATCTATTTATAGACCGATGTTTGGCCAGAAAGATATATTTAGTAATAACCTAGCCGTTCAAGCCGCTCACTGAACACCTCGGGAATTGCTTTGTATATCTGTCGCCTTAGGGGCCGCTGTCTGGCGACATAATTTTTTGTCACTGTGTAGACATCTATTTATAGGCCGATGTTTGGCCACAAAAATATATTTAGTAATAACCTAGCCGTTCAGGCCGCTCCCTGAACACCTCGGGAATTGCTTTGTATATCTGTCGCCTTAGAGGCCGCTGTCTGAACAGCTCATGAATTGCTTTCTATATGTGTCGCCTTTGAGGCCGCTGGCTGGACAGCTGATGAATTGATTTGTATATATGTACATGAATTACTTTTTGTATATAGCCTTCCAAACCACTCTCAGAATAAGTCATGATATTCATGCTGTGTATAGCCTTATAGGCCAATGGTCAATCAAGTCATGATTGTTATAGTGTGTATAGCCTTATAGGCCGCTGTCTTTACAACTTTATAATTCCATGCAGTATATAGCCCTATCGGCCACTTTCTGGCATCCAGTTGCTGTAGCCCCCATCACCACACTGTGCCACGGGCCCCTGTACCGCCTTCTCATACTGCTGCCAGATCCATCCTCTGCCATGTGCGTCTTTGTCGTCTGCTCACGCTGCTGGGTTCCAGTTTTAAACCTAGGCCTGTGTATGGCTTCCGAATACTGCTGCCTCCACCGCCACCCTGCGCCATGTGCCTCTGTCGTCTGCTCACGCTGCTGACGGCTTCCGCTTTTTAACCTAGGCCTGTGTATGGCTTCCGAATACTGCTGCCTCCACCGCCACCCTGCGCCATGTGCCTCTGTCGTCTGCTCATGCTGCTGACGGCTTCCGCTTTTTAAACTAGTCCTGTGTATGTCTTCCGAATACTGCTGCCTCCACCGCCACCCTGCGCCATGTGCCACTTTCGGGTCTCCTCACACTGCTGCCAGGTCCATACTGATTCATGGCCCCCTGTACCGGCTCCTCATGAACGTGGTTCAGCGGGTTTGCATCACTTAACGGCAAATCGTTGACAAATGCTGGGACGTTCAGTGTTGTGCGCATTAAGCCAGACACCAAAGGGCAGCACAGACCGGTTATTACTCGCTCAAGCATGGCTGAACAAAACCAGTCTCTACCACAAATTGGACCCAGACCTGCCCAGGGTCTCGTAAGTAGATTGCACGGAGGAGTAGAGTTCGTTATTGGAATTAACTGTGAGGGACTTTTAAACCTAGGCCTGTGTATGGCCTTCAATTGAAGCTGCTTCTGCTCCGCCACTCTGCCATTGGACTCTTGATAGTCGTCTCCCCACGCTGCTGCTGGGGGGACTTTTTAACATAGGCCTCTGTATGGCCTTCAATTTTAGCTGCTTACGCTCCGCCACTCTGCCATGGGCCCCTGTACCGCCTCCTCATGCTGCTGCCAGGCCCGTAATCTGCCATGGGCCCCCGTACCGACTCCTCATGCTGCTGCCAGGCCCGTAATCTGTCATGGGCCCCTGTACCGCCTCCTCATGCTGCTGCCAGGTCCAGAGTGTGTCATGGGTCCCTGTACGGCCTCCCATTGCTGCTGTCTCCATCGCCACACTCTGCCATGTGCCACTTTCAGGTCTCCTCACACTGCTGGTGGGTTCCATTTTGTCATAGGGTGCTGTATGGCCTCCCATTGCTGCTGCCTCCACCGCCACACTGTGGCTCCACACTCTGGTTTTGGCCCCGTGACTGCCCAAATGAGTGAAGTGTGCGGTGATTCTAAGATCGACGGCACTCATCTGCATGTCATACTGACTGACAGTATTATTTCTCTTCCCCAGCAGACTCCAAGGGCATTTAAATTAAAGGTACAGTGTTCTGCACTAATATAAAGGCTCTCTGAAGCCTAGAAACACCCTTTTCATAAGTTAAATTCGCAGTGAATATATTCGGCTCGAAGCGAATTTATTCGGCGAATTCGGCGAATCAGCTGAACCGAATTTTTGAATAATTCGCTCATCTCTAATAGTCAGGTTAAGCATAGCTGTGTTTCTCTGCTTAATATAGAGGCTGTTAGGAAAATCTATTTGGGCTCTCTGCTTAACAGAATGCTGTGATTCTGTTTCTGCCAGGTCTGTTCATGATGCTCTGGTGCCTTTCGGAAGCAATGAGAGCCTTCCAAAATCTGGGAGGGAACTAGGCAAATGAGCAGAATGAATATATAAAACCTATCCAATAAAATAAAATGTCATCATAACTTTAGGCCAAAATATATTCTGCTACATGTCTTTGCTAAACAAATCCCAATAAGTGGCTATTAATTGATTTGATTTGATAGTGCCTATAAACTAGAAATTTGAAAATTTATCAATCCTGATGTACTGATGACCTATCTTGAGGCCCTAAAATGCCAGTACATTACAAATTCCCCCCAAATAACCTCTTTTTGGAAAATAGACAGTCTGAGGTATTTAGTAAGAGGCATGGCAAGTTTTTTGCAGTTGTCATTTTTTGTCACAATTTTTTTGAAAATGAGGACATTGATTAAAATGGTTTTTTTTACATTTGTTTTTTATATACTGTCACCAGTACAGTGTCATCATATGATTAGTGTGGCAGTGATCAAGTATACTGACTGGTGACAATGGGTTACATTCACATAGCGGTATCTTACTGCATCCGAGTATGCGGTAAGATATCGCACAGCATTTTTCAAAAATGTTTTTTTAATTCACTAAAAATGCTAATAAAATACCACGTGTGCTATTTTATGAAGTGATGCAGTATTTTAGTAGTTAAACTTTGCAGCAATTTAACAAATAGTGTAAATAGTTGTTTGTGGAGAGCTGCTGGCATCCTTAACAAACAGTAAACAACATGCTGAATGTAAAGAATTACCAGCTTTTGAAAATTGCTGAAAAAAAAAACAGAGTGGGGTCCCCTCACCGAATCTATACCAGGCAGTTTGGGTCTGGTATGTATTTTAAGAGGAACCCCACACCAAAATTGGAGGATACGTTCACCTTTTTATAAAAAATAATAAATGCTTATTTTTTTGCAAGTAAAATAAAAGTAAAGTAAAATGTGCATTTATTGTTTTTTTGTTTCTGGATCCTCTAAAGCATTGCACCAGCGATTAGCAGATTGCTGGTGCCATGCAGATCTCCTGCAGACCTGTTAGTGTACCTGTGTGTCCATACATCCTGTACAGGCAAGTGGATACCTACTGCCAGGAAGTCTCAATAAACCACCACAGTACTCCACAGCACAGTGGTAGTTCATTGAGAACTACAAACGACAGATGCAAAGGCTGTCGGAATTTGCAGTGTTCTGACCACATGCCTTCAAAATGGGGGGGGGGGGGGCTCCTCTCCCAAAACACCTTGTCCCCATGTTGATGAGGACAAGGGACTCTTCCCTGCAACCCTTGCTGGTGGTTGTGGGGGCTCTGCAGGCTGGGGGGGGACTTATTGTTTTCAGCGGTTTGTGGTGAATACCTCAAAACGGTATAGTGAATTGACAGTTTCAGGATTGCCTGCGATATTTAGGAAAAATGTGTCTGGACACCAAAATACCGCATACAAGATGCTAAAATACAACAAAATAAAATAAAATTAGAAGAACCTCTATAGCCCCACACACACACACACACACGTACGAACACAGCTGCATGCGTAGAGTACACACTTGTATGTAAACAATTGTACCACACATGTTATACAGTATATTGCTGTACATGCCAGTGTGATCAATAATTCCAGGTCCCTCATTTATGGTCAAACTGATGAGTTATAATGGCATTTAGTGTATCCTATAATTTTGAGTACCATAATTTTTTGCCGTTTTGCAGGCACATGCAGCTTTAAGCCTAACATATTTGGTATCTATTTACTCAACACTACAGCATTAAATTGTGTTTGTGGGCACTAAAATTCATCTAAATGTATTTCTTCATGAAAATATAGATTTCATTAGCCATTGTACAAATATCGTGCAACATAAATTGCAACTGCCATGTTTTTTTTTTCTACAGGACCTCTGCATGTAGAAAAAATATACTGTTCTGGGGGTTTTAAGTAATTTTAATGCCAAAATGGTAATTATAATATGTATGTGAAAAATGGCAAAATTGCTCTAAAGGGGAAGTGATTATATACAACCAGTATAAAGTACCTGAATCTGACCTGGTATCAGCTTCTTGCAGCCCCTGTACAGCAGGGCTGAAGTTCAAAAGGAAGAAGCAGGACAAGAAGCCAATCAGTTCATGTGCTGACAAGAAGCATTCTGGTAGAAAGTGAAAGCAGAGTGACAGTGAGATGAGCTCATAATTGTGCTGCTTTTCCTTTCACTGTCCAGTCACAGTGGGCTCAGAGGAAGCGGTTTGAAAGATGTTGGCCATCCGAAGGAGGATATCTAGTAGAAACAAAATGTACTGCAAGGGAAATCTTTGGATTGAAGATGACAATTGCAGAAAAAGTGGGGTTTATTATTGTTCCTTTTAACGGGCTTTGTATTTTTATCCTGTTGCATTAAACAGGGGCAGACTGACCATTTGGAAACTGGAGCAGTGCCCGAGGGCCCGGGGTCAGTAGGGGGCCCCATGAGATGCCCCTGGTACCTTTTTCATAGGCTTTTTTGAGTTTGGGCAAGGACACAGGGGCCCCATGATACCCTATAGCCCGGGGGCCCTCTGAGTTGTCAGTCCACCCCTGGTATTAAGCAGACAGGGAGCATGTGTTTTGCTGAGTGAGGAGCTGATGCAGAGGGTGTTCTGGACAGGAGAGAGATTACTGTTTCCACACAGAGAATAAGTCCAACACCTTGCTAACAGGGAACAGGCTTTGCTACTCAGGACGAGGCTGTCTTTCTAAAGAAAAACTTTGCACACCTTTTTATTTTGAGGCACCTGGAATGCACTTACAGCGTAGCTGATTTAAACTGGACTTTCAATGGGGCTTTTATTTAAAAGACATTTGGTGAAAAAATCCATCTATTTAAAATATCTTGCTGTAAGTGTCATCACATCTAGGTTTTTCTGTGTATGAAACCTGTGCTACATTGGTAAATCAAAAAGCTTCCATCCAAACTCCCTTACCACCACTAACATCTTTGCCAGGTCTTCTTCTGAGTTTGGTGTCTTTAGCTATCTTGATTAGCTGGCCCAGTATAATGCAACACCTGCATTTGCACGATAGTCATCCCGAAACCGAAGAATGCTATGAAACTACACTGAGCTGTGCATGTGTGGCACAGTGTATACTTAGAAGAAACATTGCTATCAAGCAGGTAATGTTTCTTTAATACTTTCATTTCAACCTTGGTGAACATACAGTCATGGCCGAAATTTTTGGCACCCTTGATATTTTTCCTGAAAATCAAGTATTTCACACAAAAAAGGTATTGCATTAACACATGTTTTGCTATACACATGTTTATTCCCTTTGTATGTATTGGAACAAATATAAAACAGAGGCAGAAAAGCAAATATGACATAATGTCACACAAAACCCCAAAAATGGGCTGGACAAAAGTATTGGCACCCTTAACTTAATATTTGGTTGCACACCCTTTGGAAAACATAACTGAAATCAGTCGCTTCCTATAACCATCAATAAGCTTCTGACACCTCTCACCCGGAATTTTGGACCACTCTTCCTTTGCAAACAGCTCCAGGTCTCTCTTATTGGAAGGACACCTTTTCCCAACAGCAATTTTAAGATCTCTCCACAGGTGTTCAATGGGATTTAGATCTGGGCTCATTGCTGGCCACTTCAGAACTCTCCAGCGCTTCTTTGCCATCCATTTCTGAGTGCTTTTTGACGTATGTTTGGGGTCATTGTCCTGCTGGAAGACCCAGGATCTTGGACGCAAACCCAGCTTTCTGACACTGGGCCCTACAGTGCGACCCAAAATCCTTTGGTAATCCTCAGATTTCATGATGCCTTGCACACAGTCAAGGCACCCAGTGCCAGAGGCAGCAAAACAACCCCAAAACATCATTGAACCTCCACCATATTTTACCGTAGGTACTGTGTTTTGTTCTTTGTAGGCCTCATTCCGTTTTCGGTAAACAGTAGAATGATGTGCTTTACCGAAAAGCTCTATCTTGGTCTCATCTGTCCACAAGACGTTTTCCCAGAAGGCTTTTGGCTTACTCAAGTACATTTTGGCAAACTGTAGTCTTGCTTTTTTATGTCTCTGTGTCAGCAGTGGGGTCCTCCTGGGTCTCCTGCCATAGCGTTTCATTTCATTTAAATGTCGACGGATAGTTCGCGCTGACACTGATGCTCCCTGAGCCTGCAGGACAGCTTGAATGTCTTTGGAACATGTTTGGGGCTGCTTATCCACCATCCGGACTATTCTGCGTTGCAATCTTTCATCAATTTTCCTCATCCGTCCACGACCAGGGAGATTAGCTACAGTGCCATGGGTTGCAAACTTCTTGATAATGTTGCGCACTGTGGACAAAGGCAAATCTAGTTCTCTGGAGATGGACTTGTAACCTTGAGATTGTTGATATTTTGCCACAATTTTGGTTCTCAGGTCCTCAGACAGTTCTCGTCTCCTCTTTCTGTTGTCCATGCTTAGTGTGGCACAGACAGACACACAATGCAAAGGTTAAGTGAACGTCTCTCCTTTTTATCTGCTTTCAGGTGTGATTTCTATATTGCCCACACCTGTTACTTGCCCCAGGTGAGTTTACAGGAGCATCACATGCTTGTAACATTCTTATTTATCCGCAGTTGTGAAAGGGTGCCAATACTTTTGTCCAGCCCATTTTTGGAGGTTTGTGTGACATTATGTCGAATTTGCTTTCTTTCCTCCCTTTTTTTGTTTTGTCCCAATACACACAAAGGGAATAAACATGTGTATAGCAAAACATGTGTTAATGCAATACGTTTCGTGAGAAATACATGATTTCCTGGAGAAATATCAAGGGTGCCAACAATTTCGGCCATGACTGTATGTCACTGCACATTTGATACAATGTATCTAGTAATTACTTACCTAGTCCTCCTTTTTTTAAATTTCAACCATCCAAGCAGCTGAAATTTCATGCTGGGTTTTACGAACTGCCTACCTAGTAGAAAAAAAGATAAGGTAAATTTAAGATAAAGATAAATGTGGCAGAGACAAAAGACAATACAATGTTGTAATGTTCTACTGTATTTTATTATATAGGCCTTCAGAGAAACACTCTCTGCAATTGATTTTGGAAACCGAATCATTGTGTGTAATGAACAAGGAGGTATGTTCCAGTGTGTGTGTGTATATATAAATAATTTTGTCAAAAGAGAAGGAATCAGGTAGGTAGAGGGAGCTGCTCAACAGCTTAACCCCTGGATTATCTGTTGGGGCACAATAAGGAGTCTATGTATGAAAAATTCTTAAGCATTTGCAGAGGTGAAAAGAATGATCCCTGCATTTTTGGTATTATGGTTATCTCCTATGATTGTTCACTCCAACTAGTGGCCATAATCCAGTATTTTCCTGAAATACCTCACTAAAAATATACTGCATTATGGTCACTAGATGATGATCATTCGTTAATGCTTAAGACATCCGCACAACAAATTTTTATATGTAGACCCAAACTGATTCTAAGCTGTCGAGATATAAAAATTATGATCAGAACTGAAAAAAGTTTAAGACATTTTTAGACTAGTAAGTATGAACATATTATATTTTCACTCAGTTTATATTTATTAAGAATCTCAAAAGAGTATGATAGAGAGAAAAAAGGGGAGGGAGTGAAAAATTCCAGCATATAAGTGAAATATGTACATAATTAAGGTTTGACAATTATTGACCCTTTGAAAAGAAGCATATTAGAAGTAAACATTAAGATATCTTCATCAAGCCATATCTCCAGCCAGAGATGATGGCCCACAATAGTGGGTAAGGTAATGGCGATATAAAAATTGGGGATTTGCCCAAAAGTACGAAGATAAGGATCAATACCTCACCGTTTCATAGACCTAGGTGTTCATTTGTAACAGATACCAACCTGATATGGGTGTGTAAAAAATCAAAACCGGCTTTAGTAAAGATATGAGCAGATAAGAAAATGGAGAGGAAAGAGACTATAAATACATATTTACTATTTCTAGCCAACAAGTGTCCCTCTTAGCTTTTTGACTATATAGTATATAAACATTTTATATTTACTATTTCCAGCCACCAGGTGGCCCTCTAAATTTACCAGGCTACCCTTAACTGCTTTGCTGGAAAAATAAATCCTGCTTGCAGACCTGAATATCTGAAGCTCAAGCTGCAAACACATTTGTAAATAAAGATGTAAAAAAAAAAAATTCTGAGTAAAAACATAAAAAAATGGCTTGCTGACCTGTGTAAAAGTGGCCAGATTCAAGCATAACTTGTGATAATTGGGCCGTATGTGTCCTCTCTAGTGAGAAGTAGACATGTGCATACTGGAAATTTTTGTTCCGTTTCAGATGCATTCGTTCATTGAAGAATTTAATTTCGTCATATGTGTTATGTTGAACCAATTTGTTTTAGAAATTTGTTTTGTATGCTCATTGCTCTGGGTGGATTTGAAAAGGATTCAATATTTTTGGATGCTAGTCCAATCCACTAAGAGAAATGGCGCCACGACTGGCGTCCTGTGCAACCGAATTAGCGATTGGAATGAAATTCAGATCCATTCGTTATCCAAATTCGAGTTATCGAACAAATTCAAAAATTTTATTTTTTTCCACATGGAGCCGAACTACTATCACATCATATGACTTCATTTGAATGAAACAAATGCATTGGTTAATTTTGTTATAACTTTTTTTGGATTCATTGACATTTGTTACTATGTCCATTCGGAGATCCGTATACATATGTATCTCTAAAAATGAAAATTTTGCCCAAAAAAATTAATCATAACGATACAAAACATACACGTCTAATGAGAAGTTAAAGGTACTTTTTTAATTAGATTTTCAAGGCAAATCCCTCCTAGTTTTTGAACAAGATGGAAGAATCTAAGGATACACATACAAGTCCTGTCAGTGTCATTTGAGAAATGTGGTGGGTCCCAATGCTGGAATGACATTAGCAGATAATATTATTCTTACATAAATATTTGTCTTTCTATGGACAGAATGAATCCTTTGTCAGTTTCCCATTTTTTTCTGTATGTACGTAGTTATGTATGCCTGTTTTTGTAGTTCCTTTTCCCAGGACACGCCTTGGAGACAATGTGCAAAAGCAAATAGGAAATCTGTCAGTGTTTGTGGTTTATGATGACATAGTGCAAGAGACTACAAATGCCATTGTTAACTCCACCAACTTTAGAAAATGGAATGAAGGCTGTGAGTACCCATCATCTCTCCATAATATGATTTTATCTTTTGCAATATTTAATAATAGTTTGGGCTTTTTCTATAACAGTTTGTAGTGTTTTGATATATATTTTCATTAACCACTTGCCCTCTGGAAGATTTAGCCCTTTAGGACCAGGCCATTTTTTGCTATTTGGCACTGTGCTATTTCAACTGATAATTGCACGGACATGCAACGATTTTCCTAAACAAAATTTATGTCCTTTTTTTCACATCAATGAAAAAATACCAAAAATGTTTATAAAAAATGATATTTTCTACTTTCGGTTATAAAAAATATCCAGTAAACTCAACGTTTGTCTTAAATTTAGGCCAAAATGTATTCTGCTACATGTCTTTGGTAAAAAAAAATAAATCCCAATACGTGTATATTAATTGGTTTGTGTGAAAGTTATAGTGTCTACAAACTATGGTATGTACTGTATATATTAGAATTTACACAGCTTTTTCTTTCTGACTGCCTATCGCATTTCTTGAGGTGCTAAAATGTCAGAGCAGTACAAAAAAAAAACCAAATGACACCTTTTTAGAAAGTAGACACCTCAAGGAATTTGCTGAGAGGCATGTTGAGTCTATGGAAGATTTTATTTTTTTGCCACAAATTTTTGGAAAATGACAAAAAAATTATATATTTTTTTTAAACAATGTTGTCAATATTTCTCATGTATTGCATGGGTATATGTGGAATAACACCCCAAAACACATTCTGCTACTTCTCCCGAGTTTGGGATACCACACGTGAGAGATATTTTGGCAGACTATCCACATACAGGCCCCGAAAATCCAATGGCCACCTCCAGGCTTTCAAAGGACATATTTCCTCACTACCTATCACAGTTTCAAAGGCCCTAAAATTCTAGGATAGTACAAACACCCCCCAATTGACCCCTTTTTGGAAAGTAGACAACAGAACGATTTTGATAATGGGCATGGTGAGTGTTTTGCAGATATAATTTTTCTCACAAGGTTTTGAAAAAGAAAAAAATAAATTAAAAAATACATTTTCGTTTTCTTTCTTCATTTTCCAAAAACGTATGGCAACAAATGAGATCTGCAACATACTCACCATGTCCATGCAACGGCGACAAACTACGTACATTTTTGATATCCATGTGCGACACTTTAAAAGAATTTACAGGTTACCACTTTAGATTTACACAGGAGGTCTAGTGCTAGAATTACTGCCCTCGATCTGACGTTTGTGGTGACACCTCACATGCATGGTGCAATCTCTGTTTACTTACCGATACATGAACTTGCCTTTGCACATGAGCACAGGGATGGGGGTGAATTTTTTTAACTTCCCTGGAGGTATTCCCGAGTGTAGTTCGGGGTAAAGTTTCAGCACCACAAGCGGTAACCCCGAGCTACACTCGGGATTACCTTGCAGCGCTGCTCCGGAATCTCTTCTACACTTACCTTGTCCTGCGCTCCCGCGATGTTCCTCCTGCAGTGTCCCTGGCAATGTCCTCCGACCGATGCCGGCATCCGTCTTCTCAGTTCCGTTCCCTGCGACGTCAGGACGTACGGGGACGTAACGGCGGGAAATTTAAAAATGTGAAAAAGTGACATTCACTAAATACACTAAAATCACATAGTAAAACATTACTGAATCAAAGCATTTCACATACATTTTGTCCCTAGTGCTTTGTCCTGTGCCCTGCCTGCAGCGATAGTAATTTAGAACTACTTGCAGAACTGAGTGATAATGATTCGTGGGGAAATTCGTCATCAGGCACTGAAAACGATTTTGCGACTTTGCTCAGTGATGTGCGAACTTGGCGCTATATGTCAAATTTCAGTGTTTTTGGTTTGATTATATTATTGAATTAAATTTCTTATTATTATATTATTATTTTTTATGATTATTTATTAAATTATAATTTATGATTTTGTGTTTCAAATTTTAACATACCCGGGATGTTTACTAGACTCTTGTTCAGACAGATTTCAGTGAGTTATTCCTAAAAATTACAGGACTACAATAAAAAAATACATATTTCCATGCAAAAAAATGTACCGCTTTGAGCACAGAAATACTTACATAATCAGACCGCTAGGGAGGCACTTATTTATTTTGTTTTTTTTAATTTTTACACTGTCCCTTTAATTTTTTTTTTCTTTGATCACTTTTATTGTTATCATAGGGAATGTAAATATCCCCTGTGATAGCAATAGACAGTGACATATTTTCTTTTCTGAGAAATCTGGGGTCTCTTAGACTATAGATCTCTGCTCTGCCCTTAAAATGTCTCATCACACCAAGATTAGTGTGATCAAATGCTTTTCCAGTTTTAAAATAGCACTGTTTATATCCGGCGAAACGGAAATGATGAAATGCTTGTAGCCTCCATTCTCTTAGACCATAGAAATGACTGGAGGCATTCTGGCTGCCGATCAGCTCTATAATCAGCCAGCGGAACTGCCCGCTGCATTCTCGGGTTCCCCAGTGGGAAGGGATAGCCCAAGAAAACCTTAAAAGGCTGTGGGGGAAGGGGGAAGGGGGTGGGGACGGCCCTTCCCGCTGCTTGTAAAAGCAATCCAGAGGCTAATTTAGCTGCTAGGATTGTTTGTACATGAAAGCTGACCGACGGCTGAAAAAAAACAATACCAGGATGATACCTGTAGCTCTAGGCATCATCCTGGTATTACCACTCAAAGTCCAGCAATGTACCAGTACATTCCTGGTACTTGTTGTGCATATATGTAACAGCAGAGAACATGGGTATATGATGAATTGGGTCTGTGGACCAATATGACCGCAATTAATTTTTTTTGCAATGACCATGTTGAGAGTCAGGCCCAAAATAGTTTTAAATTCAGAAACCGTGATAGGTTTCCATGCAGACTGTCTGGCAAGAGCTGAATTTGGGTGGGCGGCCATGTACTGTGCAAATAAATTGATCATAGGGTTTAAATCTTTACTCAGTGCCGTGTTCTCTCATCTCTCCCTGGACCGGCATAGGGGGCAGCAGGAGGTGCACGCATGCGCACGCACACCTGGAAATAGAAAGCAACATAAGGGTATGTCTCTTAGCCCAGAGCCGAATCTCGCCTGCACATTGTGGGTGGGCGGCAAGTAGTGAAAAATTTTTAAAAACATTTCTTTCAATATTTTTTTTGAAACATTAGTTTTCATTTTTGTATTTTTTTTAAATACTTTCATCAGAGTAGTACGTTACCATAGTAACATTGTACTACCCTGGGGGTGATTTTTTTTTTATTGTGTTCATAACTGAAGCACAGTAAACGGTACAGTTTAGCTCTGTGCTATGCCTGTTTATTCATTCTATGCAGCTGAAACTGCAGAGATGGAGAATGAGGGCTGTGTCCATCTCCTTTCTTTGTATGAAAGGTAAAACATTAGAGGCCTGTTTATACCCCTGATATCTCACCATCGGGGCTCCTAAAACACTGTAAAATAAATAATAAAAAAATAAATTAAACTAGTAAAAAAAATAAATAAAAAAACGAAAAAAATAAAAAACTACTGACACATCCACTGCCCTACTGACCTCGTCCACTACTTTACTGATCCCACCCTCTGCCTTACTGACACCATCCACTGCTCTATTGACACCATATTTTTTCTATTTCAAGAACTAGCTTGAGTTCACTCTGATTGCCCTACTGACACCATCCACTGCCCTACTGACACAGTCCCCTGCCCTACTGACTCCATCCACTGCCCTACTGCCTTACACTGTCCACTTCTAAAGTAGGCTAAGTTTATATTTTGACATTTGTTTGAGTATATTTTTATAAGATTTCCTTATTATTTAGTTAAGCCTTAATGCCTCTAAAAAAAAAGAAAAAAAAAAAAGGTGTCGCTCCCCAATGATCTTTGATCTCTTTAATGATGTTCAGGTAGATTGCTAACTCGCAAATGTATTTGAAAGAATTGGAGAGGCATGATATGTGGACAGTTTCTCCAAAATCTTTTGAATTACCCTCTCATTATGTGAATAAAGTTCTGAAATAACTCTTTGGACTCTCTGAGTATCTTGAAGCACAGTGGGAGTATACTGGCATGCGGAGAAAGCAGCAGGTGGTAGTCAGGGATCCCCAAGCCAACTTTTGCATCAGGGCCCACAAGCTTCAAGCTACGCCTCTGGCTGATAGTCACACCTCTCACTGTAGTGCAAACAGGCACAGTCTACAAGAGAGTGACACCTCGGCTCTGACATTAGGAACAGTGCAGTAAAGTTGCCACATCATCACAGGAAACTGTGTTCTGCAGGCTTCACTGACAGGCTCAGCTGCTGTTAACGGGGCTTTAAGGAGGATTATATCAGAAAACTGTAAGGATCATGCGATCCAGTGCAGGCAACCGCATTGCATTTTCAACCTATTTTTGGGGTGTCGTTAACTTAACATTGATACCCACTGCAGATTGAAACTGCAGTGCATTTTGAACACAGTATAGGAAATGCTCGAGGAATGCATGTTTCCCACACCGTGTTCTGGTATAAGCAGGACCTGAAAGCAGATACACATGCATCTAAGTGCAGCTGCAAATGTTTTAAACAAGGAATTCTACTTTAAGTATTATCAGTTTAGACCTAAATAAATAAATAAATCCATTCAAAATATATTTTCATATATTAGCCGTGTGAATATTTTATATTTTTTTCTATTTCAAGACACTAGATTGAGTTCATCCTGATGATACTGACCTGAAAAAAAACTTGTTTAACCCCTTGGCGCTGGCGCCTCCCAGCCCTTTAAGGGTTGCAGAAGCCGGGAGATGTGGTGGGGTTTTAGTGTCATGTGACCGCCATGATTCGCTGTCACGGTGGTCACATGATCGGGAAAGGTCCCGATCGAAAGAGGAGATCGGGACCTTTCCGTGAGTACCGAACATGTGCTGGGAGCGCGCAGGGTGCGGCATCTAGCCAGTGTTATGCTTTGGTCGGTATTCTTCTGGGAAACCTTGGGTCATGTCATTCATGTGAATGTTACTTGTCATGTATCACCTACCTAAACATTGTTGCTGACCAAGTAGGCCCCTTCATGATACAGTATTTCCTGTTGGCAATGGCCCATTTTGGCAGAATAATGAGCACTGCCACAGTGCAAAAATGGTTCAAGAATAGTATGAGGAATACAACAATGAATTCAAGGTTTTGAATTGGCCTTCAAACTCTCCAGCTCTCAATCCAGGCAAGCATGTGTGGGATGTGCTGTAAAAACAAGCCCGATCCATGGTGGCTCCACCTTGCAATTTACAGGACCTAAGGGATCTGCTACTGACAGTTTGTTGCCAGATATCACAGCATACCTTCAGAGGTATATTGGCATCTAAGCCTCGATGAATCAGGGCTGTTTTGTTGGCTAAAGGGGAACCCACTCAGTATTAGGTGGATAGTCAAAAAGGTATAGCTGATTGATATATATATATATTTTTGGTTTAATTTTTATTGGTAATAAATCCAATTAGGAAAAACTGTGTGAAGCTTGTGTTTAAACATTAATAGATACTTTTTGATGTCTATGAACTAGAATCTAGCATAACCTGATTTATTCTGTGCTTCCTGTAGTGTCCAGTAATGGGTATTTAACTTTTATTATTCCTCAAATTAAACTCTGTTTAACCTCATCATCATCATCAAAAGTCACATTTTAATGTGAATGTTCCTGTTTACCATGTAAATAATTCCTTTTTGTGACTTCACTTCCACAGCTGTTGCACATTCTATATTTTCAGCAAGTGGAGAAGAAGTTGTTCGGGAAGCTCAACGTGGTGAGTGTTCTTTTTATGCTTTGTATATGCTCCAGTATTATATTAGCACTATATATAAATGGAACCATCTAGTAAATGTATAATAAAGAACATATATTAAAAGACAATTCCATACAAATTCACAAGTGAGGATTGGTGCAGGGAGTGTAGTTTTCAATTGTAGTCAGGGGGGGACTTCATCCGTTATGGTGAAAAGGATGGCTGTTCTTTTTTTCTGGTGCTTTCTATATTTAAATATTTTTTACATTAAATTTCAGATGTTTTTTGTCAGCTAAAGTAGTATATGCCTTAGCAACAAAATGTGTTTCATTCTTTTTTTACTTTGGAGGGATAAAGAATTAAAGTTTGTTGGAGTTTCTAAGAGTTGCTAAGAGTTTTTGGATTTCTGTCTTTGACTTGTTATGGAGATATTCTTTCACTCTGTCTTTGTGATGCCTATACAAGAAGGTGGAGGTGTGAGTACAGACAGCAATAAAGACATTATTAGAAGTTCTAATCCTTTCTCACTCCTGTTTTTTTATTGTCAGTGTTGCAGGGATTTTCTATCATTTCCTTACTTGACAGTGGATTAAGTGGAAATCTTAATTAACCACTTGCCCTCCAGAGGATCCCCCCCCCCTTCCTGACCAGGCCATTGTTTGTATTACGGCGCTGCGTCACTTTAACTGACAATTGCGCGGTCATGCAACACTGCACCCAAATTAAATTAATGTTCTTTTTTTTCCCACAAATAGAGCTTTCTGTTGGTGGTATTTGATCGCCTGGTCGTTTTCTATTTTTTGCACTATAAAAAAAAATACCAACAATTTTGAGAAAAAAACAATATTTTTGACTTTTTGCTATTAAACATATCCAATGAAAAAATTTTAAAAAATCAAATTTCATCATAAATTTAGGGCAAAATGTATTCTGCTACATGACTTTGCTAAAAGAAATTCCAATACGTGTAAATGAATTGGTTTATGTGAAAGTTATAGCATCTACAAATGGTGGTATATATACTGTGATTTTTTTTTTTTTACTAGTAATAGCTGCGATCAGCAACTTATAGCGGGACTGCAGTAGGCATTCTGACACTGGGGGGACTGTCTTGGTGTCACTGAAATCCCCAGTGACACCAATACAGAGATCAGTGCTAATAAAAAGACACTGTACTAATGGCACTGGGTAGGAAGAGGTTAACATGTGGGGCGATCAAAGTGTTAACTGTGTGCTGTTTCACATTATGTGCTGTGTGTATTTTCAACTGTAAGCACACTGCTTTGTATGGCTCTGCTATGCAGAGCCATACAAAGCAGTGTGCAGGAGCTGACAGGGAAGAAAACTGTATTGGTTACATACAGTTCTCTCCGCCATCGGTAATACTTGGTGATCATCAGGTGCCAGCAAGTAATCACCGGCTGGGACCTGGTTATTGACAGCCGAGGCCGCAAATGGCAAAATATATACATGATTTTGCACACCCCTGCCGCCCTGTAGCAGTATTTAAGGCTATAGGGCGGGCGGAAAGTGGTTAATAGAAACATACAAGGCAGAAAAAACAGATGTTCTAACTCTTTCCTGGCCTATCTAAACTGAAATAAAAACATTTTGGCTCCACTTAAGGTTTAACTCTCCTAGTGGCTGGTGACAAAGTTTACACTTCAGTCCCAGATAAAAAAAAATGCTTTTAACTTGGTATCACCTGCAGGTCTTCAAGCACATACTGCTCTTTTGAGTTAACTTCTGACACTGAGGTCCACTTTATAATGTAGGGCAACTTTTTTTAAGCCATTCTCCTGCTGACTTGCTTCTACTACATGTCCAGCACCATTATCCTTTTTGACCTGGCTACATATTTTTCAACTCAAGGCCTGGTGGCCTGACATTCTCTTTCAGAATTTTCTAATAAAAAGAGAAATTCATGACACCAAAAGATTAATGTGTAAATAAGCTTTCATGGCTTCCATTTCTGTAGAGTATCTTTGCCAATGGGTCATGACAGCTGGAATGTCCTGCAATACGTTCTATGTTGTTTCAAGGAACTAATTTTTTCTGTTGAGCGCATTAGTGATTTTACTTCTGTAGCGCTACCCTTGTGAGGGCCACTTTCCACTTTCTTCACCCCACAGCTAGGCACAATGTATTTCTTCAGCCAAATACACACACACTTGCACAAATTGTCTGCGATGACCAGTCTAGGGCATGTTTGTTTTTGGAGTTTTATTGTAGAACTGGGGTTAGGGATAGGGGATGTAGTAGGATACTCCAAAATTAGAACTATTCACACTGAGGACATCTGAACTTATCTCCTAATTTAGTAGTATTGAAGTCCAGACTGAGAGCAGATAGCAGACTTCTCTTTAAAATGTAGCAGCAGGTAGTTCAGGAGTGAGCAAAGTCCCTTTTTGCAGTAGTAGTAGTTACAGGGCTGAGCTTCTCAGGTACTAGCCAGTTATGATAGACTGCAATCTCTTAGTGTCTGTACTCACAAGCCCAAGGACAGAATGGTTGCCTCCTTCCAATCTTCCAAGTGACTCTCTCTCCAGTGATGCCAGACAGATCTTTGGTAGACAGCCCCCCTCAGCCAGCTTACTTTAGAACCCGGGGTCACTCTCTCTAACTTCAGACCCTCAGGTCGACTCACCTGTCTCCAGCCTGGCTGTTCTATCTTTTCCCAGGAAAGACCCCGAGCATCCTACTATATATGGATAATATTTTTGTATAAATTATATCATTTTTTCATGACTTTTTTTTTCTAAGCACAATTGCTGTATATATTTTGTTAATGGAGATTTAGTACTACACTTACACCATTTACATTGAATGTATAATATGGGTTGTTAACATTTAGGATTACAGAAATCTGAATGACTGTATCTTAATCCCTACTCCAAATTATTTAAATACTATTTTACGCTCAATAAAGGTGCAGATATTTACTAAAAGTTGAACACTTAAAGGCCCATATAAAATGTTTAGTTTTGATAAACATAGCAAACAAAATAGCATCTTTGGGTATTACTTTGTAAATGATTACTGAAAACTTTGCTTCTTTTCAGGTCATAAATCTGGAAAAAAAGTAATCATGACTAATTCTGCTAATCTTAAATGCAATTGGATTTTACATTGCGACTGCGAGGGTAATATTGAAACTCTCAAACATCTCTTGGAGGACATATTTAAATTATGTGATGAAACGGGGCTAGAATCTTTATCGCTTCCTGCTATTGGAACAGGTATTAATGGCTTTTATGGGACTGGCATACTTCTAACAGTGGAAATAATTAGTCTAATTTACGAAAGAATTTGAAAGGCTTTACACAAGTATGTGAAAGGCACATTCCTGTTTATTTATTTCATCTGCACATAATTAGATCATTTAAGGAGATATTCACGTAACTTATTGTGTGAAAAAAATCAAATCTCTTTTAGTAAATAAGGCCAAAACTATTCAAACACATGTCAGATAGTTCTGACAATGATCACTGTAAACTCAGAAGAAAGAACTAGATGACCTATATCAAAACTGATATGTTCAGATGACTGCATGCATATAACTACATTTTTTTTTTGTAAAAAAAAAAGATTATTTAGAAATTAGATTTTTTTCCTGTCCTACATGGTCCATGATTAGCCATAAGCAAGTAACAGGATATAAGTTTGCTTATGGAACACTTTTTATAGTTACTGCTTTTCTTGTCCTGCATGTATGAATAATGCAGGGCTGCTAATAACCTTTTAAATTTGGCACATGCATGAGAACGTCTACTGCATAATGTTTGTACAAATATGTGGGGAAACGCTGAAGAAAAATACAATGCAAGAATGTTGTATGAGGCTGGATTCATACATGTACAGTTTTGAAGGTTCGTTTTCACAGCAACTTACAAAAGCAGTTGTTCAGCGGTTCAGGGCCAGTTCAGATGCTGTTCAGGAAAAGATCAGAAGAAAAAAACCACGCTGAAATCGTGTACAAAAGCTGATGACATATGGGATTCAGAAGCGGTTCCCATAGAAATCACTGAGCCTGAATTCGCACCTGAACCAGAATATGGACAGGACTTTTTTTTTTAATTCGCACTGAAACCGCACACTAGCTATACCGGACATATGTGAACAGGCACAACAGAAAACAATATTTTTTCTCATGTCATGTGAATTGGATGTGGTTCAAAACGCATCCAATGCACATATATGTATATCGGCTCTTAAGAAATTTAGATTGTTTCTACTATCTGCAAATATGTTCCTTGTTTTCTGGTGCCATCTGCTGTCTCTAATCCTTATAGACCCAATCTATAGAAATAATTTACCTTAGAGTTTCACTGAGTTCACCTGAAATACCAGCTGCATGGGCTCTTTTGGGTTTATTTACTAACACTGCAGGGTGCCAAATCAGGCTCACTTCTGCATAGAAACCAATCGGCATCTAACTTCAGCTTGTTCAGTTAAACTTTGGAAATAAAACCTGGAAACTGATTGGTTTCTATGCAGAAGTGAGCCTAATTTTGTAATCTCCAGCTTTAGTAAATAAACACCTTTGTGTCTATTGGGAAAAGTTTACCTGGGGAAATTGTGGTGTTACTACCTACTTTTTTTGTCAATTTATGACAGGCTTACTGTGATTTTGTATGTTTAATTTACTTTCACTCAGGAGAATGCAGGTTATCCCCAAAGTGTGTTGCTGAAACTGTCATGGAAGCCATGTGTAATTTAGCCAGAAAACAGAAGACATGCCTGTTAAAAGTTCGTCTGATTACATTCACCCCATTTATTTACCATATTTTCTGCACTGAGCTTCAGCGGCTTTTCTAAGGAATGAATATATATGAAGTTCCATATGTACGGTATGTGAACAAAGTTAACAGTGAACAATTAATCCGTGTCAGTTATTGTCTGCAATTGTGTTGTTGATGCCTATTTTCACTACTGCTGGTTAAAAAAAAAAAAAAACTGTGCATACTAAGATGCTTCATTTCCGACAATGATAGTTAATTTACACTGCAATGTACTAGCTGCAGTGTGATGTTACTTGGTTCAATATTTGGATAAACTAGTGGTTGAGGGCCTAAATGAAAGATTTATTATAAATACACACTCTCGTACATCTGTGAAGTATATTTTCATTACTATTGTATTTAAGCAGTTGTCAATTGGGCATGTTACATACACCAGAAAAAAAAAAATTAAATTGAGGTTTACAGGACATGTGCCTTTGTTGCCAATCACCCCATCCTTAGCATTTGCCAGTAATTTACATGTAATTTTAATAGTTGGGAATTGCTGTGTGAATACAGCAGCTATAAACAGCAGTTTTAGTCCAGGGGTGTCCAACCCACGGCCCAAGAGTGTTAAGCATGTGGCCAGTGTCACATTTGGAGGGATGCCGTGTATATATAGAAGCCACTGTGCTCAGTATGGATAAGCCATGCCCATTCATGTCTGGAGAGATGCTGGGGATGTAGTGTTTGCAATAGCACTAGCAGCAGTAAATGCTAGCTCCAGGCAAGTAAATGCTGTATAGCTGGATCTAGGTGGGTGCTGGGGTGGGCTGTGCCCCCCCAGATTTCAGTATACCTCCCCCAAAGCCCCCTTCCCACAATTCCCTTTCTACCTCCCCACACTGCAAACAGTTGAAATCCGATTGTTTCTTCAATCAGCAGATGACGCAACCTTACAAGTAAAAATAAAATAAATAATAAAAGTAAAGCTGGCCATACATGTATCGAACTTTGGTAGGTTCAGCAGTGACCAGCTGAATTTTGATCTATACATGGGGAGGACGTTTGTACAGAAGTCCGTCATTGTTTTTTTTCTGCCCTTAGAAGCAAATAGTGTTATATTTTGTGTCCATAAACAAGTATATGGCTAGAAGCATTTTTCAAGCTTCAGCTTCTAAGAGCAAACAGAACGCTTTTTGTTTGCATTCTTGGAAGCGATTTGCTGAATGCCCCTAAAAACTCCAAAATGCTTGTAACCAATGCTAAGAGCCAGTTTCCAGTTTTTTTTTTTTTGCGGTGACTGTCAGTGTCCTTAACAACTATTGAATAGCTGGCTTCCCCCACAAAGCAGCTTGTCCCCATGTTGATGGGGACAAGGTCTCTTCCTCAAAACCCTGGCCAGTGGTTGTGGGGGTCTACAGGTGGGAAAGCTTATCGGAATCTGGATGCCTCCTTTAACAAGGAGCCCCCAGATCCTGCCCCCCGAATGTGAATGAGTATAGGGGACAAGTGTCAACAATAATAAAAACAAAGAGACCGTTTCTCACAAGTCCTTTACTAAAAAAAAAAAAAAAGTCCCCCAAATTAAGTCCAGAGCCAATCACGATGAACACCAGCTGCTGACCTGAACAAAACACATACAAATAAATAAATAAAAATTCCATACCAGATGCTGGCTCTCACCACCTGATTGCTTTGCAGCCTCCCACCACTAAATAAAGAAAGGGGCAGGGCTACCCGATAGCATCACCGGTGACCTCGCCCCCATGTGACATCATTGACCAGTGCATGCATGATTGACACTGGAGTTACTTCGAGGAACATTGTTTTTGCTTTTTATTAAAGGACTTGTCAAAACTGTTTGCAAAAACGCAGGCTAGTGTTGCGCGTCTAGTGTGCATAGAGCCTAAATGTGTGGAAGGTTTACCTTCACATCCTGTCCCATTGCCAAAACAGGAAGTGAGAGGAGATTCCTGCAAATTAAGGGAACTCCTTGGGGCCCCCTAGGCCACCAGAACTAATGTCCCCATTGGAAGATTTCACCTCTATTGCTTTTCTGGGTACGACCCAAAATTTTCTTTACTTTCAATGATAATGGTAAACAGGACAATCACCTTAAGGCTACGTTCACACTAGCCTTGTTAGCAAGTGGCAGACAGGTGTTTGGGAAGCGTTTTTACCGTTTCCCAAACGCCTGGGAAAATTATGCACATTGCAGCACATAGTGCTGTTTAAACGGGAGCATTAGCGTCGCGTTGCGTCACGGCAAAACAGACGCCTCTGGTCGAGTCAGGAGGAGTTGAAGCCTCCTATTCAAGTCTATGGTACTGCTCCGCAAACGCCCGGCCAGAGTTTGCGGTGCGCTTGCAAGGCGTTTGCGGAGCGGTAACACCATTTAAACTTCATTATAGGCGTTTGTGGGGCGTTTTTAACGGTTGACAAATGCCTAGCAACCACCGCTAAACCGCGCACACGGCATTTGCAGAGCATTAAAAACCCTCTGCAAATTCCAGACCAACGTTTGTCAAACGCTATAGGGGTGTTCGGCAAGAGTTGGAAAAACAGTCAAGTGTGAACGAGCCCTTAAGCTGAACTTCTTCTTGTCTGCTCCCTCCCCCCCTCCACTGCCACATTTGGCACATTATGGGGGGGAGCGGGTACCTGGTTTAGACAGGTACCCGCTCCCACATGTGCCATGGCAATCTGAGACGGCACTTTACAGGTCCTAGACGAACGCTACCCATTCACAAAGTGTAGCATGCTTAGCACCTGCACAAAAGGAAACTGGGTGTGGAGCCGTAAGGCTTTACTTCTGGTTTTTCTTACTATATTTTTATTTTTTTTTATTTCAGGTACTTATGTAGTGCTGTCAATTTACACACACACATGTATATATATATATATATATTGCACATTCACATCAGTCCCTAACCCTTAAGGGGTGTGCAATCTAAAGTTCCTAACTTACATTCATACATACACATACTAGGGACAATTTAGACAGGATCTAATTAACCTACCAGCATGTCTTTGGAGTGTGGGAGGAAACTGGAGTATCTGGAGGAAACCCACACAGGCACAGGGAGAACATGTGAACTCCAGGCAGGTGGTGCTGTGGGTGGGATTTGAACCAATGACCCTAGTATTGCCAGGCAGAAGTGCTAACCATTTAGCCACTGTGCTGCACCTTTCTTAAGATGCTGGTCCCTGCATCCCAAGCCAATTAAAGAATCAGCTTGGTTCACTGGATCCCTGGACAGGTAAGTGTCCATATATTAAAAGTTAGCAGCTACAGTATTTGTAGCTGCTGACTTTTAATTTTTTGGGGGGAAGCATGGAGCACTGCTTTAACAGGGACACAGACAGCAATAAAATCCTGACAGGTATTCTAACCCATTTTCACTCTATCCAAAACCAAATAGAAAGGTTTTCCTTTAGGTAAATACAAAATATCTTTATAAATGTATAATATTGAATGAAAATAGTATAAGAAAAAAAAATCACACTTATATACTGTAAATACCCTTCGTCCACCAATAAAAAAAGATAACGGTCTTTATTGGTGAAAGAAGAGTATTTATACATATGTGTAATTTTTTTTATACCATTTTCATTCAATATTTGACATTTATAAAAATACTGTATTTTGTATTTACTTAATTTAACTTTTTTTTAACTATTTTTCTTTTGCTTTAATACATATGCTGCAGGGACTGTACTGACTTAGTGAGTTGGCATATTCCTACAATTTAAACCATTATGTCACTTTATTGCAAATAAACACTGATAGGGGTTCTAATCCTTCTCCACTAGATATTGCATGAGATAAAATACGAAAGGCTTTATGAGATAAATACTGCAAATTTCGATGAAATACAGCATACCTTATTTTGGTAGTGTTTTTTTTGTGAATTGCAAAAAAAAAAAAAAATTAGAAAATTCTATGAGCTATTTTACCACAAAGTTTACAGGGAATATACTGCTTTGTGAATCAAGCCCAGTATCTCTTAGTTTACCGTAATCTGCCCTAAATAATAATAAGCCCTTCCTCTGCTAGCTATTATTTTCCTGCCGATTTTTTTCATTTACTGTATTTCTATTTTTCTAACAATTAAAATGTAAACTTTTTTGTTGTTTTTATTGATTTTGTTTTGTCACTTTATTAGTGTTGCATTAGGAAGACACACAGTATTAACCACTTCCCGACCACCTTACAGCAGAAATATATATGCGTGATTTTGCTTTTCTGGGTAGGTGGCACTCGTGAGCCGCTCGCACCCTACCTGAGCAGCCATATGCGGCTGTCAATCACCGGGTCCCGGCCGGTGATTACTCGCCAGTGCCTGGTGATTTCCGAGGATCTCCAACGCAGAGGAGAACCCTTGTTTACTAACAATTCTCCTCCCTGTCAGCAAGGGCATACTGCTATGGATGGCTGTGCACAGCACAGCCATCCAAAGCAGTGTGATTACAGTGAAACACACTGACACCGCCCCCTAGTAAAACACTCTCAGCACACAGTTAACTCTTTGACCATCCCTCATATTAACCCCTTCCTGTCCAGTGCCATTAGTACAGTGCTTTTTTTTTTAGCACTGATCACTGTATTGGTGTCACTGGGGATGTCAGTGACACCAAGTCAGTTCCCCCCAGTGTCAGAATGTCCGCTGCAGTCCCTCTATAAATCGCAGATTGCCGCCATTACTGGTAAAAATACAAAATAAATGCCAGTATATATATCGCCATTTGTAAACGCTATAACTTTCATGTAAACCAAAATTGTTGTTTGTTTTTTTTTATAGTGCAAAAAATAAAAACCACACAATCAATCAAATACCACCGAGAGGAAGCTCAATTTGTGGGAAAAAAGGATGTAAATTTCATTTAGGTGCAGTAACCAATACAGTTCTCTCCCCTGTCAGCTCCTGCACACTGATCACCCTACATGTTAACCCTTTCCTGCCCAGTGCCATTAGTACAGTGTCAGTGCTGTTTATTAGCACTGATCACTGTATTGGTGTCACTGGGGATGTCAGTGACACCAAGTCAGTTTCCCCCAGAATGCCCGTCACAGTCCCGCAGTCCTGCTATAAGTTGCTGATCGCAGCCATTACTAGTATATAAAAAAAAAAGAAAATCCCAGTATATATACACCACCATTTGGAAATGCTATAACTTTCACATAAACCAATTCATTTACACGTATTGGAATTTATTTTAGCAAATAAATGTAGCAGAATACATTTTGCCCTAAATTTATGATGAAATTCGATTTTTTTAAATTTTTCTATTGGATATGTTTAATAGCAAAAAGTCAAAAATAATGTTTTTTTTCTCAAAATTGTTGGTATTTTTTTATAGTGCACAAAATAAAAAACGAACAGGTGATCAAATATCACCCAAAAAAAGCTCTATTTGTGGGAAAAAAAGAACATAAATTTAATTTGGGTGCAGCATTGCATGACCGCGCAATTGTCACTTAAAGTAACGTAACGCAGTAATGCAAAAAATGGCCTGGCCAGGAAGGGGGAAAATCCTAAGGAGGGCAAGTGGTTAAAAGAAAGAAAAACCTTTACTTAATTTGCAAATAATTTTGCAGCCTGTGAGTGTACAGCAGCCTGTTAGGATGCTTGTACACTCAGAGACTGCTGTGCCGGCCAGCCAGCCACAGTGTCCCTGATCACTGCCCCAGTATATTAATAATAAATAATGCAGTCATCCCTTATCACCTGTCCCAGTGCACACAAAAACACCCTCATACACCATACAAATGTCATGATCACTGCCATACCCCATACCAGCATATGATCACCGTCACATGCCATATCAGCACCCTGATCACCATCATACACTATACCGGCGCCCTGATCACTTCCATACCCCATATCAACATCCTGATCATCATCATGCCCTGTACTAGCATCCTGATCACCCCCATACCCCATACCAGCATCCTGATCACCGCCATGCTCCATACAGCATCGGTATCACTGCCATGCCCCATACCAGCATTCTGATCACCACCATACCCTATAGCAGTGTTCTAATCACCACCATACCAGCATCCTGATCACTGCCATACTTTATACCAGCGTCCGGCATTTTAGGGTCTCAACTGACCAATTTTCAAATATATATCCCATAGTTTGTAGACTAGACTCTATAGCTTTCACACAGACTAAATAATTTACATGGTTTTGGGTTTTTATCCCAAAAATGTAGAAGAATACATTTTGGCCAAAATTTATGAAGAAAAATTATTTATTTTAAAAATTTTATAATGAAACCTAAGCAAAAAAAGATTTTTTTCTCAAAATTTTCGGTCTATTTTCAATTATATAGCAAAAAATAAAAAAACCCAGTGGTGATCAAATACCACCAAAAGAAAGCTTTGTCTCAAAAAATGGATAACAATTTCATATGGGCACAGTGTTTCATGACTGAGTAATTGTCACTCAAAGTGTGATAGTGCTGAAAGCTGAAAATTGGCTTGGAGTGAAAATGTTGTTATATTTTTATATGGATTGCATAAAATATTAAAGACAGTAGTACTAAAAGAAAGCCTTGTTTGTCCTGAAAAATAACAATATACAGTATGTATACTTTGCTATCTTATGACAAAGTTATTGGCAGAAAACAGGCCCATACCAAAAAAAAATGTGCTGGTCCATAGTGGGTGTACAGGTATTTTTTTTGCTGGAAAGTTGCCATGATCTATTATCTATTGCTTTTCCACAAAAAAACAAAACAAAATTGCTCCAGTTTAGCGTTTCTAATGTGTGGGGGAACTGTTTTCTGAGGCTCACTGTAAGCATTTTTCTGATGTTGAAAAGAGACTCACCTACTTATTGCCATCTTGCTATGAGTAAGTTTTTTCATTACAAAAAAGCAAAAATACGCAAAATAGTATTCACCTCCCTGAATAGAGAACAGCAAATAGATCCAACAAAGTTTCCAACCTGATATAAAAGGCACGGAGCATGATTTTAGGAACATACACATGAAATATTATAAATAGGCATGTAAAATCTGCTGCTGCCTCTGTCAATTTGTTCAGCATTACCACTTTCAGGAGTGTGAGATCCCTGTGTCTTCCACTGTATGCCATGGTTCCATTTTCCAGCCCTTATGTCATGTCTCCTGTACTGATGTGGAGCTTCAAGGAGGGAACCACACTGTGTGGCAAGAAACATAGGCATCCAGAACTCTCGGGCGCTCTTTTGGAATTCCACTGACACTGACTGGTCTTTAAAGGGAAGATAAAAAAAGGCACAGGTTGCCAAAATGGGGAGTGTATTACATCATCATTAGTGATGGGCAGAACACGCCCCTGTTCGGTGCGCGGTCCAACATTCAAACCTACTGAAGGTTCGACTGCGAACTTCAAACAGGGACAATTTACTGAGTTATATCTCACCACATCTGAGTATACGGTAAGATACCGATCAGCTACTAAAATACCACGAGTTATAGTATTAAGTCATGCAGTATTTTAGTAGTGAGACATTCTTTAATGTTTTAGCTGGCAGCGGGGCTCCCCGCTGACAGCTGAATGCCAAAAGAATTGCTGGCATTGCACAACAATCAAAGAATTTTTTTTAAAAACTGCGTGCCCCACCTACCATACCAAGCCCTTCGGGTCTGTCTGGTATGGATTTTGAGGAGAACCACCACACCAAAATTTTAAAAAAGAATGGAATAGGGGTCCCCTCCAAAACCCATACCAAACCCATGCAGCCCAGCAAGTCAGGAAAGGGGAGGGGGGATTAAGCTCCCCCCCTGAACCATACCTGGCAACATGCCCTCAACATGGGGGGGTGCTTTGGGGCAGGGGGGCTCCCCCAAGGCACTTTGTCCCCATGTTGATGGGGGCAAGGGCCTCTTTCCAACAACCCTGGCCGGTGGTTGTAGGGGTCCACGGGCTGGGGGCTTATCGGAATCTGGAAGCCCCCTTTAACAAGATCAGATCCCCAGATCCCAGCCCCCCCATGCGAATAAGTATGTGGTACAGCTACTCATTCACAAAAGAAAAAAAAAGTAGTATAAAAAATGACAGGAGACAGTCTTTGACAAGTCCTTTAATAAAAAACAAAAATACAAAAAATGTCTCCCGAAGTAGATCCAGCATCAATCACGATGCCTGCCACCAGCACCACCAACCCGAAAAAAGAAAAGAAAAAAAAACGCTCCACTTTCAACGCTGGCTCCCAGCCATCTGACAGCTATCATGACAGTTCTAAATAGTGTGATATATTTACTCCCTACCCCAATGTGACGTCATCATGCGCTGTGATTGGCCAAAGCATTGCACCTGACCTGTGGTCAGGTGCATTGCTTTGGCCAATCACAATGCACTGTGAGGGCACAGTGCATTGTGGGGTGCGACGGGCAAACAGCCCACCAAATGCCCTTACCATTCATCTGTTCAGCGAACACACGAACGGCCAATGTTCGAGTCGAACTTACTTTCGATTCGAACATAAAGCCCATCACTTATCATGACTTGCAAGGAACTTCAATCTGGATCTTTGTTTTAGAATAATAGGGTTGCCTTTAGTAATATTTTTTTTATAATTGACTAAAACATGTTTGTTTCTCCTTTCTTTTCAGATCAAATGATGCCTGAAACATTGGATTTTTTCTTATAGAAAACTCCAAGGGCTGATGTAGAATTTGTTCATTTGGACTATCAGTTTCAGAAAAACCTCTGAGGAACACTCATTTGTGTCATTCTCCTGCAACATTATGTCAGCTGTATGCAACATCAGTGGCTGTAAAATGTGCTTTGTATGGGGTGTGGTGATTTTAATGGACAACTAAATCCTAAAATAAGGATTGGGTTTATTTACAGATAGGAATATACATACCGTACATGGCAATTATAAATAAGATAGGGGGTAACATAATAGGAGGGAGAGGGAAAGGGTCAGATCTCTACTCTGACACACAGGGGAGGGAGTTTACTAAAACTGGAGCTCTCAGAATCTGGTGCAGCTACGCACGGTAGCCAAGAAGCTTCCAACTTCAGCTTGTTCAATTAAGTTTTGACAATAAAACCTGGAAGCTGATTGGTTTCTATGCAGAGCTGCACCAGATTTTGCACTCAGTTTTTGTATATCCCTACAACATTTTTACTGACTTTTTTTTACACACACTAAGGCTTCATGTCCATTCTTGACCAATCCCCCCCCCCCAAATGGATCCCAGCAAATCATGTCCTGGATCCTTTGTGAAATATATCTTGAACCAAAGGTCACAAATGTTTATTCTTGTCCCAGCCTCAGCATTGAATTGGGGATGAGTTTGGAAACAGCTGTATAGCCTCAGGAGTCCTACTGGTCAGATAATAATGACCGCATGCGTTCATCTACTCAGTTTTGATGCTGACTTTAATTTAGAGCAATTTTCAATTTGGAGAAGCTATATTGTGCTCATGTCCAGGCTGCATTGATACCAATTTTTATCCAGTATTACAGTGATTAAGAACGCTATCAACAACATAAAAACTGATGATATTATTCACAGCGCCTCCTATTGTGACAATATAACATCTTTAGATCTACTGGAACTGTATTGTTGTTGGGGTTGCTATAGCTTATATGAAAAGTGAAAAGAAATGTCATAACTATTAAAGTATATCTAAACCCCAGATTAAAACTGTAATATATTGCAGTTTACCTGCCCTTAGATGTGGTGGCTTTATTAGTTTTCATTTTTCAGTCTAAAAACATTTTTAGCAGGTAGTGAAAATACATGTCAATCCTGTGCATCTTCTGTAAACTACCTATCCTTCCACTGCCTCCATGTAATGGAGATGAAGAGTGGTACATGTGTTTGTATTCCAAGTCTAAGAGCAGCTTAGTCACCCTAGGATATGAAGTGTTATTTGCAGTAATAAATACATTAACATTATGGCATAGCATCATTACAACACAATATTTTTTATAAATGCAAATATTCAATCTAATCCAGGAAAAACACACCAGTTTTCAAAATCCATAAAAAAACAAAAGCCTCTTCAAGTGAGATATGTCTAGATGTTGTTAAGAACGGTAACCTTTTATAATAAGATTATACAAAAGTATCGAGTTTATTACATTTCATCAAAACAATACGAATTGTAGTGCAATGTAACAAAGCAACATTTAAAAATCAACAACTACGACGTAAAAATACTTCTCTGCTGAACCAGCATTCTGAATATCTTTATTTGAATATCAATGGCTCTCCAGTGAATGTATCAGAGTTAACCAGCCAATATTACTGTATTGGTAAACCCTATCCATGAGCAGTGTCATCTACTGAGGCCATGTGCAAACAAATTTATCCACAGAGATTATATGATCTGGCTTCCAGTGCTTATAATGCAGAGAAAAATACAGGTGGTGTTCTGTGTAGAAAAAGCCATCAAGGCCTCCAGATTTTTGATCATATACAGTTGTGTTCAAAATAATAGCAGTCACACATCACTAACTTGATCAATCACTGTTTTTGGTAGAAATTATATTTTTACGTGGCAAATAATTTACTATTAGGTGTAGTAGAGTAATAGAAATCCAACAGACCCAACAATCATGACATGCATGCTGCTGATTCTGTGTAATTGAAAGGGGCATGTTCAAAATAATAGCAGTGTGGAGTTCTATTAGTGAGGTCATTCATTCTTTGAAAAACAGGTGGCAATTATTGCCTTTATTTAAAGAAGGAAGGCAGCAAATGTTGTACATGCTGGTTACAGTGCATTTCTCTCTGAAATTCTGAGGAAAATGGGTAATTCCAGACATTGTTCAGAAGAACAGCGTACCTTGATTAAAAAGTTGATTGGAGAGGGGAAAACATATAAAGAAGTGCAGAAAATGATAGGCTGCTCAGCTAAAATGATCGCAAATGCTTTAAAATGGCAACCAAAACCTGAAAGACGTGGAAGAAAGTGAAAAACTACCATTGGAATGGATAGAAGAATAGCCACAATGGCACGGACTCAGCCAACAATCAGCTCCAGGAAGATCAAAGAAGGTCTAAAGTTACCTGTGAGTACTGTTACAATTAGAAGATGCCTATGTGAAGCCGATCTATCTGCAAGAAGCCCCCGCAAAGTCCCATTGTTGAAAAAAAGACGTGCTGAAGAGGTTACAATTTGCCAAAGAGCACATTGACTGGCCTAAAGAGAAATGGCGCAACATTTTGTGGACTGATGAAAGTAAGATTGTTCTTTTTGGGTCTAGTGGCCGGAGACAGTTTGTCAGACGACCCCCAAACACTGAATTCAAGCCACAGTACACTGTGGAGACAGTGAAGCATGGCTGCGCAAGCATCATGATATGGGGATGTTTCTCATACTACGGTGTTGGGCCTATTTATCGCATACCAGGGATCATGGATCAGTTTGAATACATCAGAATACTTGAAGAGGTCATGCTGCCTTATGCTGAAGAGGAAATGCCCTTGAAATGGGTGTTCCAACAAGAAAACGACCCCAAACACACCAGTAAACGTGCAACATCTTGGTTCCAGACCAACAAGATTGACGTTATGGAGTAGCCAGCCCAATCCCCGGATCTTAATCCAATAGAAAACTTGTGGGGTGACATCAAAAATGCAGTTTCTGAGGCAAAACCAAGAAATAGAGAACTGTGAAATGTAGTCCAATCTTCCTGGGCTGGAATACATGTTCACAGGTGCCAGAAGTTGGTTGACTCCATGCAACACAGATGTACAGCTGTTCTCAGAAACAGTGCTTATACAACTAAAAATTAAGTGATTCAAAGGAAAGCAAAATCTTCACACAATTTTCAGTTTATATAGTGAATGTTTGAGTTTGTAAAGAAGAATACAAACACTGCTATTTTTTTGAACAGTCTAATATTCACTTTTCTTCAATTTTTTTAGAGGAACAACAAAAATTTGATACATTTTTCTTCATGTTTTGATTTGAAATAGAATGTGTAGTGTTCCCAATGCATTTGTGTGTATGGAAATAAAAGCTATTAGAAGGATTTTGAGCTTTATTCACTTTTTTCAACACACTGCTATTATTTTGAACACAACTGTATATAGCGCCAACAGTTTGTGCAGTGCTTTGCAAAATGAAGGTAGTCCATACAGTTACAATACAATTTGGTACAAGAGGAAACGGAGGGCCAGGGCCCTGCTCATTAGAGCTTACAATCTAGTGTAGTCTAATACTTATTTAAGGGGAAAATACCCTCAGCATACCCTTTTAACAACCCAATAATAAACATCCAGCATGGTGAGGCTACACCTGAAAAAAAAACATTTATTTGTAATGTTTACATGATTTTGTGTTCTAGTAAAAACTTTATCTCATATACTGTATAGTAGATGTAAATTGAAAGCTTTGGCAATATATCCTTGGTATTACACTTGTGTGATTTATCATGTTAAAATTAAAGGGATAAAAAAGAAAAAACAAGAACCATCTCACCAAGTTTATAGCTGTTAGGTCCAACAGTTTTTTCACTTTTTTCAACACACTGCATTTATTTTGAACACAACTATATATCATCCATCTCAAAGATTCCCAGGGCATATATACATAACTGGGAAGACACCTATAGGATGTTATTTCTGGAGTTAGAGGGCAGGGACCACTAGTGCTAGAACAGTCACCTGGCTGAGACTGGTGACCATTTCAAAAAGGTATGAATTTACATCAACAGCTCTAGTCCTCAACTTGCATAGTACAAAGGCACTGCAGCCAATATGGTCTTGCCCTACCCCATACATGAAAACAAGCATCACATCTAGTGCTGAGCAGAGGTGTAGCAGCCTACGCAGAAGGGCCAGCATGTAACCTAAAAGAAATAACAGTATCACAACCTATGTTCTCCTCTCTTGGTTTTTTGCAATATATTTTTTGGGTAGCATCCTTCCAGAATACTCTGGGGGCACCTTATTATAATCCTTTGGCCTTCCCCTTGTTTCCCCCTTCCCCTTTTTTTTTTTACAATTCTCAGTAATACCAGGTGAAAAGAAAGGGGAAAAATCCTAAAAAATGAGAAAACTAATGTAGCCATTACATCTAAGGACTGGTAGGCTGCAATATATTAAATGTTTGGGGGTTTAATTATGTTATAAGTGACCATTGAATGTAAAGACAGAATTAGAGTAATAAAATCCACTTGTGGAGCATTCTGACGAACACTTTGGAAGGGGGGAGGAAGCATGACTCATGCAGCATCCACACTACTATGAATCTCATGTAGCATACTACTGTGAATTAACTTTTTTTCTCAGTTTAGCATAGGTGTTTTTGGCTTTTGTTTTAACTTTGCATTAGTTTTTGCTGATTATTTGTCAATTGTAAATCTGTTTATTATTTCTTTATGCCTATCAAAGATCACTTTTATCTAACCATATGAAATTCATTTCTGCACCTACTACTCTTCCACATATAAATGTACAATGGCTTGTTCACAACATTGAATGCAAAGGGTAAATGCTGGATATGCTATGCATGAATGTACATTGTGTTAAGGAAACCCATTTATTTGCCTAAAGCCTTAAAGCGCACCAAAAAAATGTGCATGTAGCATTTTTGTCATCACACTGCATCACAATGCATTTTAATTCTAGGGGGTTCTCTTTTAACATATATGGCAAGGATGAAAAAGTGCCAAACGGTTGGTTGCAAATCACTCCAGTTTCTAAACTGTTGAAAGTAAGGAAACCTATTGTGCATTGAATTAATGTTAGTACATTGCCAAAGAAGTCAGTAATACGAGTTAATACATAATGCTGGTTTACAGACTTCAGAAATGACTCTCTGTTTTAGAAGTTTGAATTTAATAAATTGTTTTACATTTAATGGGGCTTCTGTTTGCTTTCTTCTGGTTGATATGAGATGTCATTTTTAAAGAATATATACAGAAAGGAGCACCAGTCCAAAATCAGATAACAGAGTCCAAAATGATTTTAATTGTTAATTAAATAAATGCATATAAAACATACAAAACATTTTGGCAGCAACGCCACCCCCATTTATCAGGGCTCCACACACGATAAAACTTGGATGGACTCCAATGACTTTACAAATATATATATATAAGAACCGGCTCTGAACTGACAGCAGTTACAAACCTACTTATTTTTATCATTACAAACCCAAATTAAATGACAGCAATAGGAAACTGGATGGCGGGATGTTGGTGTGATATTTCCCAGTACATCATGGATTACATTAAAAATTACCCTGTCAGGGAGGGTCAACAAAGTCACTAACTGGAAAAGAAAAGGCATAATTAGATCCCTTTAGGCCCTGGTGCAAGAAACCATGAAGGGCACCCCTGACCCCATCCTGGGGCCCTTTCCATCGGTCCCGGTGTCCTTTCGACTGGTCCTGGGGCTCTTGCCACTGGTCCCAGGTCCCTTCCCACTGGTCTTGGGGCCCGTTATATTTATTGTGGGGCCCTTTATTATGGTCCCATAGTGGGAACTTTCCTACCATCTTAGGGCTCACCATGGTGGCGAAAAACCAGGGCCCAGTCGCAAGTGTGACCCTGGTAGTTCTGCCACTGACACCTTACTCTTACTAGGTGGAGCATTTTGGTGGATGTAAGGTGGCACACTGGAGGATAAAAGCAGGTAATAAAATAGTATTAAAATAGTGACCCCTTTCATCCTCCACAGTGCCCCCTTGGTGCCTCCAAAGTACTCCTTACATCCTCTAGCATGCCCCCCGTGTGCCTCCCTACAGTGGTGGAACACCAGGAAGGGGAGAGGAGGTCCAAAAACCTTACAGGTCAGTGTGTGACAGCTCCAGGCCAGTCAGTCACTCTGTGGTCAGTCACCGATTTAGGAGGGAGTGGAGACCTTAAGGTAATGGGGGACACTGTTCCCACTCCCCTCTTATATCAGTGAACACCTTTACCCTAGTATATTCACTCTGCAGACTCTAGTGTAAAGGGAAAATCTGATATAAGAGGGTCTCTGGTCACCAGAGCTTCCCAGCATTTGCCTTTAAATCAGAGTCAGCAGAGTTCATCCTTACAGTGGAAGGGATCACTTTGCAAACTCTGAGGTAAAGAGGAACTCTGCAAACTCTGATGTAAGGGGGGGCTCTGGAAACCAGAAAACCTCTTACATCAGAGTTATCCTTTAGTCTTGGGTCACACTGAATTCAACTTTGAAATCTTGCAATTTCACTTGAAGTCAGATGTCAGTGCAACTTCAGGTGTGACTTGCAAGACATCTGTGTGACTCAATGCACAGATGTCTATGCAAGTCACACCTGAAGTTGCAAAAAGTCGTGCATGAAGTACTTTCAAAATCGATGTGACTCCAGCAGAGTCAGAATTGCACCAATATGACCGCTTCCATTGAGGACAACAGGGTGCAACTTGTCATGCGATTTGAAACTATCAAACGACATGACAAGTCACACCGATGTGATCGGGGACTTACACCAGAGTCTGCAGCATTCCCCTTTACATCAGGTTCCACAGAGTTCTCATTTACCATATATGGCCGGATCCTCAGCTGGTTTGTTGACATTCAGCAGCTAGCTGGGGAGCTACTATTTTGTGTCGAGGGACAAGTGGAAGAGAATCGTTGGGGCATGGGTCAGGGCATAGTTAAATTGTGACTGACAATAGACCTACATTGCTGAATGACGTTATTGAAGTATTTGCACTGGGGGGGGACAATGTCTCTTATTATCATTATTTTTAACCAAGATGTGCTTGTGTTTATTTTCTTTGTAAATTAGTACAGGGAGTACTGTGTACCCCTTACTCATTCATGTGGTGGGGAGGGCTGGATATGTAAGGGCCCCCTGTTCTAAAGAGGTCAAGAATCTGCAAGTTTCCCCCAAACAGCCCCACATCCACCTAGCCAGGGATGTGAGGTTCAGGCCCATGTTCCTATGAACTTAGGGACAGCAAATTTGGGAGGGAAGCCCCCTGAAAAATACCCTACCAATATTGTGGGCATGTGGCCTGGCATTTTTTAGGAGTTGGGGACACATGCTTACTGCCCCCTATGGATTTTTAAGGGGACCCTATGTCTTTTTTTATAGTGGGTTCCCCCAAAATCCATACTTTACCCTCATCAAATCTCAAGTGAAAATGAGTATATCATGGATTTGTAGGTATGTATTCCCTGGTAACTTTGTTTACAAACAGAACAAAGCCAGCCAGGAGCTGTCACTTAGCTCCAACAGTTTTTTTAAATGTCACTTTGGTTCCACTTTTGTGGCAGTGTATTGCACAGGTGCGCCACTTCAGGTTCAGGTTTAAAACATCCTTTGACCATGTTATTAAAATATATTTTTCATTTTTGTGCTGTCCTTTAAGCCTTACTAAATTACCTGAATGGTGTTTAAAATTGTATTTTTTGCATTGGTACATATCCTCCATGGCAGTGCCCAGCTACCCATACCAAAAGCTTGCAATTTGGCTTTGTAAAAGGCAAAAACATTTTTAAAAATTACAGGCTCTCTCTAGATAGACATCAAATTTGGGTTCATGAATTTCAGGCTGGGTTTGCAGATTCTCCTTTGACCTGACCCAGGCCAGTTCCTTCATCAGTAACATTTTTTTTAAAGAGTTTTAGGTGCTTAAGTGTGAGGTAGAGTGTGAAAAAAGAAGCTGGGTGCATTTATCATATCTATGGGATTGAACTTGGAACACACACTGTGCTGGGGTTGAAGGCACCCCCTTGCGCTTGAATGTGTATGGCATTTGATAACTAATCAGTAGGGTGTGTATAGTTTGGAGATGCTTTTGCTATGTACTGTGGTCCCGCTCTAATTGTGCACAGTAGAACATCTTCTGAAGTGCTTTAAAGTATAGAAAATTATTTTGAAAGTCCTATCTCAGTGTGAGGTTATGGACCTTTGTTTTTTTTTTCATTATTATATCTTTATTAATTTTCCCTAATACAGAATCCACTTTATAACAAAACGTCATATAAAACACTTTCTTCTTACATTTACCCCCCCCCCCGCCCTCTGTTATCCCATTATCCTCCTGTTCTTTTCATTTACTTCTTAGTCTTCTGGTATCCTCTTACTAAATTTATCCATTCTCTTATCCTTGTTCCTCCTCTCCTATCCTACTTCATATTCTTATCTCTATTACTTCATTTTCTTTACACTCCAACATCTTCTAAATATAATTTTGATCTTTAAAATCATACCAGCTACCCCAAGACGTTTTACATTTTTAATTGTTGTCCTCATCCATATGGTACAGTTCCTCCATCTTATGTATCTACTCCTCTCTAGTTATCCAGTCTTTAATTTGGGGGGCTCTGTTTCTTTCCAGAATTTAGGAATAAGGCCTTTGGCCGCATTTATTAAATTATACAATATCATGTTCTTATAGTGCTTCACTGAAATCTCAGATATGTGAAAAAGGCAAATCCCTGGGTCTAGCGGTATACTAATCTTCATTATCTCCTGTATATATTGAATTATCTCCTGCCAATACCCTTGTATTTTGGGGCAAAGCCACCAAATGTGTGCCATTTGCCATAGGCGATACCTCTGATCTTTGTTTATGTGCTATAGTAAGTGTAAAGTACCATCTTACAAGACATTTGTAATTCATTTTGACCATGTTCATATTCGCCATCCCATGTGTTAATCTAAACATTTTATTTTTTTGTTCCTCATTCCATTTTGTTCCAAGCTCCTTTTCCCACTTACAGTATCTCGCAGAAGTGAGTACACCTCTCACATTTTTGTAAATATTTTAAAGCGTTTCATGTGACAACACTGAAGAAATGACACTTTGCTACACTATAAAGTAGTGAGTGTACAACTTGTATAACAGTGTAAATTTGCTGTCCCCTCAAAATAACTCAACACAGCCATTAATGTCTAAACCGAAAGTGAGTACACCTCTAAGTGGAAATGTCCGAATTGGGCCAAATTAGCCATTATCCCTCCCCGGTGTCATGTGACTCCTTAGTGTTACAAGGTCTCAGGTGTGAATGGGGAGCAGGTGTGTTAAATTTGGTGTTATCGCTCTCACTCTCTCATATTGGTCACTGGAAGTTCAACATGGCACCTCATGGCAAAGAACTCTCTGAGGATCTGAAAAAAAGAATTGTTGCTCTACATAAAGATGGCCTAGGCCAGGGCTTAAAATTTCAAGTCTAGACCTACTAGCCAGGCACAAACCTTACTCTCCACCAATTGCCCCACCCAATATTGCCCAGGTCTGCCTCCAACCCCACCCCTGGCCCGGCCCCCAACCCCAGCTCTGCCCCCAACCACGCCCCTTAAAAGCATACGAAATTACATTTTTCTTTAGAATAAAGAGTCCAAAATATAAAAAACTGCAATTATAACATAGCTTTATTATGTCAATTTACACATTACAGCAATAGCTTAATAGCAATAGGGTGCAATCAAAATATCAAGTTTTACAGCTTTAAACTTGTAGTGACCATTTTGTATTTTTTTTGTTTATCTCCTGCATCTTTAAAAAGAAACTTTAGTAACTAAAGTCTCTTTTAAAAGATGTAAGTTTTGTTTACGAAAGTATAGCATAAGAAAAAGTGCTTATTTTGATGCCAAAAAACATGGAATAATAGTTACTGTAAACATGTTGTATTCTTTATCTCCAGCAGAGACCTTAGAGAAGTGTGGCATTAAGAAAAAAGAAAAAAAAGTGCCTCTTTTCATGGCCAAAAAACATTGCATAAAACATTTTGCATTTTTTATCTCCAGCATCTTATTAAAAGGGTGCTTAGAGAAGTAGTGCATTATGAAAAAACAAAAAATTGCTTATTTAGATGCCAAAAAACATGGCATAACAATAGTAAACATTTTACCAAAGATGTGCTAATAGAGCAGCCATGGTTTGTGTTGTACAGCAGGACCAAGACTTGTGTAATACCCTTTTTCTGATGCAAAATACCACTTTAATGGCTGTGTGTGGATTGCATTCTATTCAATTAAGAAAAAAAACACCAAAAAGCACAAAAAGCAGTAGGAAGCCAGTTTCACATCAAGATTTGCAACGGTTATCACTGTACAGCAGGAGAGCGGACCTGTCCTCGAGTCTCCCACGGCGGGGGAGAGGGTGTCTCCTCTCAGCGGAGGAGAGTGGACCTCTCCTGCACCTGTCCCCTCAGCGGTGCTGCCAGTGTAATGGCGGTGCCGAAGAAGCCGGAGACCGCAACTCGGCTTCACAATGAGGCTTGGAGCACAGGTGCAGCCACTCCATCATCTGTGCTCGCCGCTCGCCACGCAAGAATTTCTCCTTGAATTTGGCGAGCGGCTTTTTCAAGCCCTGGCCTAGGCTATAAGAAGATTGCCAAGACCCTGAAGCTGAGCTGCAGCATAGTGGCCAAGACCATTGAGTGGTTTAACAGGACAGGTTCCCCTCAAAACAGGCCTCGCCATTGTCGACCAAAGAAGCTGAGTGCACGTGCTCAGCGTCATATCCAGAGGTTGTCTTTGGGAAATAGACGTATGAGTGCTGGCAGTATTGCTACAGAGGTTGAAGGGGTGGGGGGTCAGCCTGTCAGTGCTCAGACTATACGCTGCACACTGCATCAAATTGGTCTGCATGGCTGTCTTCCCAGAAGGAAGCCTCTTCTAAAGATGATGCACAAGAAAGCCCGCAAACAGTTTGCTGAAGACAAGCAGACTAAGTACATGGATTACTGGAACCATGTCTTGTGGTCTGATGAGACCAAGATAAACTTATTTGGCTCAGATGGTGTCAAGTGTGTGTGGCGGCAACTAGGTGAGGAGTACAAAGACAAGTGCGTCTTGCCTACAGTCCAGTATAGTGGTGTCATGGTCTGGGGATGCATGAGTGCTGCCGACACTGGGGAGCTACAGTTCACTGAGGAAACCACGAATGCCAACATGTACTGTGACATACTGAAGCAGAGCATGATCCCCTCCCTTCGGAGACTGGGCCGCAGGTCATTATTCCAACATGATAACAACCCCAGACACACCTTCAAGACGACCACTGCCTTGCTAAAGAAGCTGAGGGTAAAAGTGATGGACTGGCCGAGCATGTCTCGAGACCTAAACCCTATTGAGCATCTGTGGGGCATCCTCAAATGGAAGGTGGAGGAACGCAAGGTCTCTAACATCCACCAGCTCCGTGATGTCCTCATGGAGGAGTGAAAGAGGACTTCAGTGTCAACCTGTGAAGCTCTGGTGAACTCCAAGAGGGTTAAGGCAGTGCTGCAAAATAATGGTGGCCACACAAAATTTTGACACTTTGGGCCCAATTTGGACATTTTCACTTAGGGGTGTACTCACTTTTGTTGCCAGCGGTTTAGACATTAATGGTTGTGTGTTGAGTTATTTTGAGGGGACAGCAAATTTACACTGTTATACAAGCTGTACACTCACTACTAAACATTGCAGCAAAGTGTCATTTCTTCAGTGTTGTCACAAGAAAAGATATAATAAAATATTTACAAAAATGTGAGGGGTGTACTCACTTCTGTGAGATACTGTATCTATGAACCATTGAGAACCTGATCCAGATATTTACATAACGATCCTATAGATTCTTGAAGTAGCATGTTTTTGTATTTTATTTAGACTAAACATATGCTCTAAAGGATACATATCGTCATCTGTACTTAATGGTTGCAGGAGCTTTGCAACAACATGTCTCAATTGATAATATTGCCACTCAACTAATATTGAAAATGTTTCTTTCTTATTTTTTAAATTGTGAAAAGAACATAATTCCCCATTATTTACAATATCATTCAAACGTGTATTATTATCTTTTATCCATTTTCCCAAAATACTTTCATTCCCTGGTAGTAGTTCCCACCAATGCAATTAAAAGTGAATCATACTTCCACTTGCTTATTTAATACATCCCATATCCTCAATACATTCAGTGTCAAAGTACGAGTGCCTTCACCCAATGTGCGAAACTCGTGTGATATCCAAATAATCCTAATTGCGCTTTGCTTAATATATTCTCCATTTTTACCCAACTTCTACCCTGTTGTATTATACATCCAATCTCCTACTCATGACAATAACACTGAAATATATCTCCTAAAATCCGGCATATTTAGTACCCCTCTTAATTTGTTATTGCTCAAAATGTCATATTTAACTCTCAGTTATTTATTGGCCCATATATATCTGAGTATCATTTTTTTAAGGATCACAAAAAAAGACCTCGATAGTTGTATTGGGAGCATATTAAACTTATACAAGACTTTTGGTACTATGGTCATCTTTATTCATATTTATATGGCCTATCCAGGACACCCTGCCTCCTGATATTCTCCTCAGTTCATCTTTTATTTCATTTATTAGTGGGATAAAATTTGCCTGGTATAGATTTTTTTAAAGATGGGGTTAATTTTATTGCCAAATATTTTAGTTTTTTTTCTCTCCATGTAAAAAGGAATTCTTTTTGAAGAATTAGTTTCTCCTTTTTTGAGACATTAACATTTAGTATCTCTGATTTTGATGGATTAATTTTCAAATTAGATAACTCTCCATAATCTTTTAATATTTTCATTAAATTAGGTAATGTTAATCTAGGGTTTGTTATATAAAACAACATGTCATCTGTGTAGGCTGCAACTTCATGCTCCACATCTCCTATCCACATTCCACTAACATATACGTTCCTTCTCAACGTAGCCAACAACAGCTCCAACAATACCACAAACAGAAGGGGAGAAAGTGGGCATCTCTGTCTTGTACCATTATACATTCTAACAAACTTTGACAGCGAACCATTAACCTTAACAGCAGCTGATGGGCCTCTATAGTATAACTCTTTAATCCATTTTAACATTCTGGGCCCAATTCCTAGGGTCTCCAATGTCTCTATCATAAATCCCCAGTCAACTCTATCTCAGATCTTTTTGGCATTGACAGATAAAATTACCCCAGGGACCTTACCTTCTTTACTTTTTTGTAGGATGAGCAATGATCTTAATCAGTTATCCCTTCCTTCTCTACTCCAAATAAATCCTACTTGATCTAAGTGTATCCAATCCGGCATCAGTTCTTTCAGCCTAGTTGCTAATACCTTTCCATATAATATTGTATCAACATTTAACAAAGATATATGTCTATAACTGGTACACTGAGATCCATCTTTCCCCTCCTTTGGTATAACTGTGATATATGCTTTTAATGACTCCTCCTTCATCTTTGTTTAATTTCTCAATGCGTTCATATATGTACACATTTTGGGAACTAGTTGTTCTCTAAATTTCCTATAGTATCTCATTATAAAGCCATCTGGCCCTGGGCTCCTGCCAGCTGCGGTACTCTTTAATGCTAAACTTATTTCCTCTTGCGAGATTAAATTCTAAAGCTGTTAATCTAGCTTCGTCCAATTTGGGTAAGCCAGCATCATTTAAATACATCTAATCACAAATAAATAAATGTCCGTGCAAAAATATATATATAATATTTCAAACATAAGTCCTTATTTTCCCAAAAGGATTTTCAAAACAATGTTCCAAAATGTGCTTCCACCTAATCACCACGTGAAAAATAATATTGACCGCACTCACCAGATGGAGGTGAGTAATAAGCCTCATAGGATATAAGGGATCCTATAGCCCCTCAGGAGGAACTCAAATCGCCTTCACCCTGCTTAGATACAGCAATCGACTCCACTCTACTTCTCCATGGAATCCTCAATAGTGTGCAAGGAAAGAAAGGCTACATAGTGTAATACTGCCACTCAATACCATATAAATCCATAGAATAAGGACACTCACATGTTTCAATAAAATAACAGGCCTTGTTTAATAGCCTCAAAGGCTTCAAAGGAACAAGTTTCCAAATTGTAAATATAGGGATCTCACGCTTTAAGGATCACTGTAGAGGATGACCAGCTTTCCACCACAAAAATGGCTGCTTTAACCGCAAAAGTCGGCGTGCGTTCCAAATACTGGAAGTGACGTAGGCCAAGAAGACGGCAGACCAGAAGGGCATCAATGCATTTCGCCCCACCCACAGGGTGTTTTCAAGACCTACGTCACTTCCGGTATTTGGAACGCACGCCGACTTTTGCAGTTAAAGCAGCCATTTTTGAGGTGGAAAGCTGGTCATCCTCTACAGTGATCCTTAAAGCGTGAGATCCCTATATTTACAATTTGGAAACTTGTTCCTTTGAAGCCTTTGAGGCTATTAAACAAGGCCTGTTATTTTATTGAAACATGTGAGTGTCCTTATTCTATGGATTTATATGGTATTGAGTGGCAGTATTACACTATGTAGCCTTTCTTTCCTTGCACACTATTGAGGATTCCATGGAGAAGTAGAGTGGAGTCGATTGCTGTATCTAAGCAGGGTGAAGGCGATTTGAGTTCCTCCTGAGGGGCTATAGGATCCCTTATATCCTATGAGGCTTATTACTCACCTCCATCTGGTGAGTGCGGTCAATATTATTTTTCACGTGGTGATTAGGTGGAAGCACATTTTGGAACATTGTTTTGAAAATCCTTTTGGGAAAATAAGGACTTATGTTTGAAATATTATATATATATTTTTGCACGGACATTTATTTATTTGTGATTATTTTTATGTATTTAATTTTTGCGCTGTTTTTTGTGTTATTTATTATTGGTGGTTTTCACTGGTGCACAGCTGCATAATTGTATACTTTCTTTGATTGGCGCTGGGATTTTTTTAGTTTATTTAAATACATCTGCCTTTTCCCCTTTCTTTCTTCATCTGTTTCTTTTTTGGTTCTTATTTTTTTTTTCCATATAGGCTACTGCAATATTTCTGGAATGCCTCAGCGATATCAGTGGTTGAGCAAACCATCTCTCCTTTTTCGTTTTTAATTTTTTTCAATAAAATTCTTCGTTTTCTTCTCCCTTAACTTTCTCATTTTCTTGTTCCATAAGGTCTTTTAGCTCATCTCTCTTCTTAGTTATCTCATGCTGTATATCTTTTCTATTTTCTTTTTATGCAATTATTCCATCTTATATAATTTTTCTGTTATTGTCCTAATTTTCTTGCCCCATTCTTTTTTTTTTCTACCCCGATCATTATCAAAATTCCCCTAATGTAGGTCTTATGTGCTTTCCACACTCTCTCCACAGACACTTCCTCATTCTCATTTAACCTAAAATACTGTTCAATTTCCTCTTTTAATCTTTTTTTCAGTTTCCTGCTCTTGTAAGAGCATCTCATTTAATCACCACAAATTAATTTTGTTCTGCTCGCTTCCGCTCTGTGGTCTCACTGTGACAGGAGCATGGCCTGACAGACATCACTTTTATGTTTGCTTTCTCCAGAGACTCCAAAAGTCTATGATCAATCATTATATAATCCAATCGCGAATACATCTTATGTGCCAAGGAGAAGGTATAGTCCCTTTCTCTAGGATGTTTCACTCTCCAAGCATCAATTGACATTGATGGAAGAGCTTTTTGAAGTATTTTAGACTCCTCCCCCCCCTCCTTGGACACCCGATGTTGTATCCTTTTCTGTTTCCAGACAAAAATTTAAGACTCCTGACACGATCAGACATCCCTTCTTAAAGTCAAAGTTTTCTTAGTATCCCTTCCAGGTATACCATTGGACTTTTATTAGGACAATAAATATTTGCCAAAGTACACTCCATACCCTGCAGGTTTCCTCTCAGGAATAAAAACCGACCCTTAGGGTCCACCAAACGTTCCTCAGCCATAAATCTTATATTCCTCCCAAACCCAATTGCTACTCAGTTTGCCTGTTTCATTGGTGAATCCGCACAGTACCATCTTGGAAAATATTTAGAGTGTAGTTTCACATTTGTATCTTGGGTTATATGTGTCTCTTTGAGAAACACCACTTCGATAGAGCATTGATATATTTCTCAAGATCTTACACTGTCACGTACCTGATGGGAGACTGAATTGACTAGGTCGGCCTCACTTGTGTCACTAGCCCTGACCCCGCTGATGTTGGAACAGAGGGAGTCTAGGGACCAGGGGGACAAGAGCACCAGTGGTTGTTGTTTGCAGCTCTTGCAGATGATGACCTTGGAAGGCAGATGATCCTCTGATTTGGGCACCGTAATAATAGGCAGAGCAGGTTCTGTGGATTGCCAGACGTGGAGCAGAGCAAGGTAGGTAGTAAGGACAAGAGACTGGAGCAGAGTCATAGGATAGCCAGGGTCATCAACAGTCGGGCAGCGAGGTACAGAATCAGAAGGAAAAGCCAAAGTCAGGAGCAGAGCCGAAGTCAGGAACTGGTAGCAGGAGAGTAATCGAAGTCGGGTCAGGAACAAGCCGGGTTGGTAATGGAGGAATCGTACAGGAACAAGCAGGACACGGGGGAGCTAAAGACCAGTCAGCACTGAACCTGAGCAAAGGCACTCCTTAAATGGTCCGTCTGGCGCCAATCTTCGCCGTGCGTATGCACGTGTGCGAGCATGTGCGCGATCGCGTGTTCCTGCGCGCATGCGCACAACCGGCAATTCTTCTGCGGGAATTCCTGTGCGCATGCGCATTCCCGATCACGATTCTTCTTGCCGGAAATCCCTTACATATACCTTTTTGTTGTGTGTTCAGACCATTTACATTATAATGTCATAAACTTTTATCCTATTTTTTTAATCCAGGTACCTATTGTCAGGAATGGACTCACCACAGGTGGTGCTGGGGTTCACCTGCCTTGTGGGCTGCAGTACCAGTGCTGGCCAGCGGGTGCTCTCAGCAGCCAGAATCTCACTCCTGCAATCAAGCCATCACCTGAGGCTGATTGCAGGAGGTGTATTTAAGCAATGGCCAGGCCTGCAGTCAGGGCCTTGGTGTATTGTGCCCATGAGCCCCTGTGCCTGATCCTGTCATCTACCTTCCTGATCCCTCTGCCTGACTCCTGACTTTGATAGAATTCTGCCTGCACCGACCCCGGCTATTCCTGACCACTCTCCAGCCTGCTCCTCTGGTACCTTGTCTGCCTGATTGTTCCTGACCCGGCCCATCTGACTACGCTCTGCCTGCTCCTTTGTGTCTTGTCTGCCCGATGGTTCCTGACCCAGCCTGCCTGACCACTCCACCTCACCAGCCCTGACTGCTCTTGTCTGTGTACATTCCGTTATCAGTTGGAGGTTTGGTTTTGTGTATATTGTGCGTTTTATATTTGTGTATAGCCTTTAATAAATTATATTGTTACACCATACTTGAGCCTGCGTTTTCCTGTGTGAGTTCACACATCTCTGGTCATACCGGGAGCCCTGACACCTATATAGTGCCGTCTATTTACGCAGCGCTTTACATACATATAGTACATTCACATCAATCCCTAACCCTCAAGGGGTGTACAGTCTAAGCTCTGTAATTCACATTCATACATACACATCGTAGGGCCAATTTAGGCAGGAGCCAATGAGCCTACCAGCATGTCTTTGGAGTGTGGGAGGAAACTGGAGTACCCGGAGGAAACTTGCACAGGGAGAACATGCAAACTTCAAGCAGGTGGTGCTGAGTTTGGGATTTGAACCAACGACCTTAGTACTGACAGGTGGAAGTGCTAACCATTTAGCCACTATTCTTTCCTCTTTATTCTCATCTGTGTGCCCTTTTATTGGGTTTATATGCATCTTTTTTTAAAACCAGAAGACCTACTACTAATATTCTCCCCCCCTCCCCTCCCCCTTCCTTCTCTCTCCCCCCCCCCCTCTCCTTCCCTCCCTCCAAATTCTCCTCTTTAAAAACCCACTGGCCTATTTTTTGCCTTGTTGTGATTTATCATTACCTTCCGTTCCTATCCCAGGGTGTGGCTCCAGACACACACGCCTAATCAGACCTCGGTATCTCATCCTGGGTCTGAAATTCAGCAGCGTGTTTGGCCTCCTGACAACCCGCCATAAGTCTAAAAAAAACCAGAAAAACACTTAGAGCTACCCTCAACCCTATGCCCTGTCCGATGATTATTCTTTCGTTTAGTTCGGACACTTTTACCCCCTTCCTGTCCAGGCCAATTTTCAGCTTTCAGTGCTATCACACTTTAAATGACAATTGCACGGTCATGCAACACTGTACCCATATGAATTTTTTAGCATTTTTTTTAAACAGATAAAGCTTTATTTTGGTGGTATTTAGTCACCACTGGGATTTTTATTTTTTTTGCTATGTAAATGAAAAAGTCCAAACATTTTGAAAAAAAAGTGTTTTTTTTATTTTGCAAATAAATAATATTTCATCATAAATCTTGGCCAAACTGTATTCCTTTATCTTTTTAGTAAAAAAAATAACCCAAATTAGTTTATAACCAAAAATTATAATTTTGTAAAAAATTTACATTTTAATTTTTTTTTTTATATTATTTATGTTTTTGTTTTTTTTACATACTGTCACCCTAGCAGTACAGTGTCACCATGGTGACACTGTACTACTTGTGGGGTGTGATGAAGATTTTTTTTTTTTTACACATTGCTTTTACACCCATAAAGGCTGTAAAAGCAATCATTTCTCCTTCTCTCTGGCTGCAATCTTGCAGCCATTGAGAACTACTGTGTGAGCTGATTGGTCACAGCTTGTCACATGGTACAAGGCTGTTGTGAATAGCCTTGTACCATGTGACCTCTGTGATCATTCACAGATTTCACACATAGTAAGCAATGATGTCAGAAGTGACATCTTGCTTACTACTCTGCATGTGATCACTGATTGGCCAATCAGTGATCACATGATCAAGACCTCGCATAGAGGTCCTGTACAACGATCGGTGTTCCACTGTGTCCGGAGGACACAGCGGGCACCGGATCACGGTGCTGTGCGCTCCCAGGGAACGCGCACAAGCAGGGGGCAGGGAGGCCGTTTATAAACGGCCACCCGACCCTGCACTGCCACCATCCGGTCGTTTATATACAATGTTAAGGAGGTGGATGAGGGAAATATCACACAGAGGGGGAGAGATAAAAAAAAAGGGGGGGGGACGCATGTTCGAAATTCAGGACCATGTTCCCTCCCCCCCCATCCTTTTCCTGTTACTATCTCTTTTTAGATACTCGTTGCCCCTCGGACTGCTCTTTAATGTCCATTGACTGTAGTACTAGTCTTTGACAAAAGTCACTCATATCTTCTGGGAATCTCAATACTGCCAATTTGCCATCCTTCCACCCGATCAAGCATGCAGGGAAACCCAAACTATAACGGACTTGCTTCTCTATCATCTGGTCTAGTAGTGGTTTTAGGAGTCTTCTTCTTGCAGGCGTCTCTAGAGCAATATCTGCGAAAATTTGCAGCTTTATTTCTCTGAATTTTATTTCTGACAGCCCACGCAGCTTCGTCCAGATGTTTTCTTTATCTTCATACTGATGGAAACGCACTGTCACGTCTCTTGGAGTATTTGATGTTACTCTTTGGGACCTCCTTATCCTATGCATTCTGTATTTTTAGCTGTTCAGTCTCTGCTCACCCTGTTATTGAATTAAATAATTTCTTCATCTTTTCCTGTAGATCTTCTCCTTGAGAAACCTCTGGTAAACCCTGGGTCCTCAGATTGTTTCTTCTATCTTGGTTTTCCTGATCCTCCAATTTATATGAGAGTGCTCTCTGTTCTATTCTCATTTCTTCTATGTGCCCTTCTAATTTGGTAATTATCTGATCTTGTTTCTCCAAATTTCTGTTTCTTCTAATCTTGACAGAATTTGTCCCATATCTATCAATTTTGCAAACATCTCTGCAATTTCTAATTTTGTGGGCATTTGCTTCTCTTCCATTTTTTTTTTACCTATTTCAATTTCTGCGTCTGTGATGTCTTTAGTCTGGTTCCTATATATTGCTCCAAAAGATAATTTTGTTTGATCTCCAATGCCGCTTACTTCTCCTTGTCTCTCAGGGATTAGATCCTCTGGGCTTATCTCCTGTAAAGGCATGTACTTCTTTATTGTGCTTGTTATTAGACTCGGTTGCGGAGTTTTTGTACCTCCTCCTTTAGCTGATCTGCTCTTCATCTTTTCAATGTTTTTCTGTATCTTCTGGTAGAATGATATTACCAGAGATACTAATCCAGCTTTTACTGACCCCCTTTCAGTTTCCTTTCTGGGAGTTATAGTTAATCTACCATTTCCTGGGTGCTCCCTTCTCCGTTAAAATTCTTTTCACCGTCCAACCAACCTCTGAGACCCTTTGTTTACGTCTATTGTTTTCTTCTTTTCATCCAGTATCATTAGAAAAAATCTTAGTAACACTGGGGATTTACCACCTCCCGCGGCAACTCACCCTTTCCGCCTACAAGCCGCTTCCTCCGACTTTACTTCTGGCACTAGAGTACTGAGTTTTGGTCTTTTCATGGTCTCCAGAGAAACCTCTGGTGTTAGGGGTCACCCTCCATGAAGGCTACTGTTCCACAGGACCATGCACTATCCTCCGGTTACTCCGGGTCTCCCCTCCTCTGACACCTAGCCGGTCATGTGGTCACTCCTGGCGTCCCTCACTCCTCTGCCAGACCTTTCCTCCCTTTCAGCTGCACAGCAGCTCATCAGTCTCCCTCTGCTCCAGGACCTTGGCTCTAAGGGACGCTCTGGGCCAGGCACACCAAGCCTCTCCAGTCAGGACTCCCCTCAAATGCTTGTAGGGTAAGAGGGTAGGTGCTTAACTTTCTGGCATTATGCAGCGGGTGTCTAGAGTTCCTAGCACTTACCACCTCTGAACGCCATATTTGTGCTCCGAGCCCCGAGGGATATTTTTTTATGTCAAAACTGGACTATGGACCTTTGGTTTGTCCATCATACATGTCCACCTGATGAAATTCGATCAGTCCTGATGTACTGACGGCCCATCTAATTTCTGAAAAATTAAATGAGAGTCTGAAGATGAAAAAAATACTCCCCAAATGACCCCTTTTATTTGGAAAGTAGACAGTCCAGGGTATTTTGGTAAGAGGCATGGTGAGTTTTTTGAAGTTGTAATTTTTTTGTCACAATTTTTTTGAAGATGAAGAAATTAAAAAAAATGTTCACAATTTTTTTTTAACATACTGTCACCAGTGCAGAACAGCGTCACCATATAACTGGTGTGGCTGTGATCAAGAACACTGACAGGTAAAAGTATGTAAAAAAAATAATAATTTTTTTCTTTAATTTTTCTTTTTACTGTGACCAGAGCAATACAGTGTTACCATAGTATTACTTGGGGAGTGATCAGGATTTCTTTTTTCCTTTTTTTACACACTATGATCGCTTATAACAGTGATAATCACTGTTTTAAAGCAACCAGTTTTTCTGAATGAAATCCATTCATTCAGTGTGTACTATTGTGATCTACTGTGATTGGCCATAGTTAATGACATGATACAGGTGGCATGTAGTTGGCCTTGCCTGTACTATGTGATCACTGTTACCAATCACAGAGATCAACACAATAGTATGGTGGTATGAACAGAAGCCATCTATTGTGTACAATTGTCTTGTGATCTGCTGTGATGCAATCATATGGCACTGACAGTGGCCTGGTACATTGATCTGTGTTCCACTGTGTCCAGGACACAGCAGGTGACAGACCATGCAGCAGCACAGCCCATGGGGCACAAGGCACGCAAGGCGTGATCCTGGGAGGACAACATACGATGGCCACCCAGGATAACGGTGCTCCCGCCCAGCCATCATATTACAATAGGCAGGATGGAAAACAGTTAAAAGTAGCTTCCAGATTCCAATAAGTGCTCTTCCTAAAGACCACGGTTTTGGATACGGTTTGATAGTGATTTTGGGACACCGCTTATTCTTTTTTATGTGGAGTTCACCCTTAAAATTCATGCCAGATTCTCATCAAGGATAAGAAGCTGATATGTATTTTTAGGGGGAACACAACATCTTTTTTGCATGCATGGGGTCCTTCATTACCATCTACAGCAGACATCTAGGATAAGTCTGGTCTACAGTTAGGTCCATATATATTTGGACACAGGCACAATTTTAGTTTTTTTTCAGGTATTTACCAAAACAAATTCAAGCTAGTTATATAATGGATATGGGTTGAAAGTGCACACTCTCAGGTTTAATTTTAGGGTATGTACTGTACATCCAAATTGGAGGAAGGGTTTAGGAATTTCAGCTCTTAAGAGTAGCCATCCCCCCTTTTTCAAGGGACAAAAGTAATTGGACAATTGAATCAAAAACTGTTTCATGGCAAGGTGTGGGCTACTCCGTTATTTTTTCATCAATCAAGCAGGTAACAGGTCTGGAGTTGATTCTAAGTGTTGTATTTGCATTTGGAATCTATTACTGTGAACCTGTATCATGTGTTCAAAGGAGCTGTTCATGCAAGTGAAACAGGCCATTGTAAAGCTCTAAAAACTAGACAAATTCATACTAGAGATAGCAGCATCATTAGGAGTGGCCAAATCAACAGTTTGGTACATTTTGAGGGAAAAAGAACACACTGGTGAGCTCAGCAACATAAAAAGGCATATACTTCCATGGAAGACAACAGTGGTGGATGATCACAGGATCCTCTCTATGGTAAAGAAAAACCCATTCACAATATCTGAGAGCAAATACAGAGGGTTCACCACAAGGTGCAAACCATTTATAAGCCTGAAGAATAGAGAAGCCAGATTAGACTTTGCCAAAAAACATCTAAAAAAGCCAGACCAGTTCTGGAAAAGCATTCTTTGGACGAATTAAACTAAGATTAATCTGAACCAGAATGACAGGAAGTAAAAAAAAGTGTGGAGAAGGCTTGGAACAGCTCATGATCCAAAGCACACAACGTCATCTGTAAAACATGGTGGAGGCAGTGTTATGGCATGGGAATGCATGGCTTCCAGTGGCACTGGGTCATTGATGCGACAGAAAACAGAAGCAGCCGGATGAATTGTGCAGTATTTAGAGATATACAGTCAGATCAGATTCAGCCAAATGGAGCAAAGTTGTTTGGACGGCGCTTCATAGTACAGATGGACAATGATCCAAAACACACTGCAAAAGCAACCCAGGAGCTTTTGAAAGAAAAGAAACAGAATTTTTGTGCAATGGCCGAGTCAATCACCTGATCTCAATCCAATTGAGCATGCATTTCACTTGCTGACGGCAAAACTAAAAGCAGAAACAAAGAACTGAAGACAGCTGCAGTTAGAGCCTGGCAAAGCAGAAAGGATGAAACCCAGTATTTGGTAATGTTCATGGGTTCCAGACTTCAGGCAGTTATTGCCAGTAAAGTTTTCTCAACAAACCATTAAAAATTAACATTTTATTTATGATTATAATAATTTGTCCAATCACATTTGAGCCCCTGAAAATGAAAGGACTCTTGCTGCTGTGTGAGCAAATGAGGAGAGAGAGGCCCGGGAGAACCATGGCTCTCATGCACATCGCTGGAGATAGATGGGGCTTTGCTAAGCACAAGGGGGTCTGAGGGGGGAGCTGCACCCAGAAGGTTTTTTACCTTAATGCATAGACTGCATTAAGGTAAACTAAAAAAAACACCTGCACATTAAGCCATGTTTTTGCTTTTGAAACATTGACAATGTATCAAATATAAATGGCACAGTACCACAGAGATTGTCTGCATACAACATTTTGCATTGCAAGGCTACATTTGCACAGGTGACTAGTGCTGGTACAAGTCACAGCAGCAGGAATCTGTAGATTCCTGCAGTGGTTTTAGCCATCTGTGAGTGGCAAGCTGTCACTGCCAAGCTCTGTACACTTCAATGACAGGTCAGCAGCAGCTATCCATGGCTGTCTCTGCCTAGCTAGCAATTACATGAGGTGATTGCTGCTAGAAGCACACAACGTGCATCCAGCAGTGATCACCGCAGTTAATTGCTGGCTGGGCAGAAAGCCATGAATAACCGTGGCGGCCGACTTGTCACTGAAGTGTACAGGACTGCAGCTAGCCACTCACAGTGATGAGCGACATCCTTCTGCTCCTCACAGGTATTGTTCTTAGTCTCATTCCCATCGGGCCTGGGACCTGAAGCAGGTCCTGGTCCTCTCGCCTTTCTTTCCTTGCTACTTTCCCTCTAGGGCTCTCCACAGGGAAAAATCCCTGTGCCCTCCCCAACTACCTTTCTGGGGGGGGGGAGTTCTCCATGTACTGGACCACTATCATCTATTTATATATCACAGTGTGGTAGCACCCAAATGTTGTAGAGTTTCCCTTTAAACTCTAACACTTCTAGCAGCCTGTGTTTGTAAAAGCAAGGTTTTTGCCTCATCTTCCCCCCTCCCTCATTTCCTGTGAGTATAATGTGTACCAGTTTGTAGCTGGTATTCTTATCTGTAGCTGCTGTCCAAGGTTATTCTGCAAAGTTTAGGAAGACTTTTGAGTGTATAGAAAGTAAAAAAGGAATGTATGCTTTGTGACGTAATCATTGGTATATACACTTGTAAGAAGTTTCCTATAACTCACTTAGCAGATGAGAGCACGAGCTTTCTGTTGAGAAAAAAACAGCGCTGTTTTTAAAAAATAATTTGTATTCCTCAAGTCCATGTCTGGAGTCATCTGGTTTGCCAAAATTGCTACTACAACAGGATTAGTGAGGTGGATCCAGGGAAGAACCCGCCAAAAAAAAACCCAAAGAAACAGAAAAGGCATTAACACCTGTACTTCTGGCCAGGACAGCACCTATTTCAACCTGCCCACAATCTGACAATAATTATATTACTTTATGAATCAGTCGTAAGCAGGCACTGAAACAAAATCTAATTTTATTCAGGGATGACATCTGTTTAATTGCAAGTATCAATCTGCAAGTTCACTTAGGGTTACTTTCAGCTCAGAGAATGCACTTATTCCATTAGCAGAAAAGGCGTAAAAGGCTATTTGCATGCTTTTGACCTGAAAGATGATAATCATTCCTAATATCCAATTAGTGTTGGAAAAACAATATGGCAGCCATTCCCCTTTTCCCTAAAACACATCAAGATGTAATATATTGTGTAGATGCACAGTTCCAAGCATTAATACCTCTCCCCTTTTCCATTGTTCTCTTCAAAAAGGAGGGTAGGTAATCAAATCCAGAAAATAAAGCGGTGCCTGGAGGAAGAAAAGGTTAGAGGAAGCAGTATACACTGTATATTATATTAAATAACAGAGAAGAATAGTTGAGTGTCAATGCCTTTGTAAAAGCATAATCTCAATGTCAGAGTTGACATATCCCAGCATCTGTAGCCATACACGCCCAACCCATGTGGCACCTAAAGGACTAGCAGTGATTGTTTCACCCTTAGCTGCCCTCATCATGCTTGTGTAGCTCTACCTCTGAACGATCTGCTTGGTAAGTTCTCTGTTCTGCGCCTTGACTCCAAGAACAACATTAGCTGCTCTGACACATCTGATTAAGTGAAAGTCACTGCAAAAAACACTAAAAACAAAAGCAAAGATACCTTGAACTTGGTTGTGAGCTGGTACCATGAAACAGACCCAAGACTGTTTAGTTGGAAATGAATGCAATGTATTGGTACAGTTCAGGGTAAATAATAGTATGAGCCTAAATTAGTACATAGAGAATGGATTCAAATGCAGTCTGATAAACAATGTGATCTATAGGCTAAAGAAACATAGATTAGAGTTCTGTACCACTAGACTGGAATAAACAAAAACATTTACAAAGTCAGCAACAGTGCATACAGCATCAACTGCAATGTTAATAATACTATAACTTGTCTAGCGTGCACTTTAGAAGTGATTAGACTATAGCCCAGGTCTATTGCAGAGTTACTCCTACTCCTACAGGCAATGCCAGAAGTTTATGTAGGGCGGTATATCCAAATAGACAGTCCTACACCCTATCCCTCAGCTGGCCAACAATGGGGTCCATCTTGCTGTTGGTGCACATAAGTGTATTCCTCATGAGAATCTGGCTGCAGTACTATAAGTTAGTGAGTGCATGCCTAATCCTCCAAGGCTTCATTTCCGATTGCAGCAGCAACAGGTTGTGACCACACAGCCTTCTCAACTTTGCAGCGATACAGCCATGGAGGTCCCACTATGTGGGTGTCCTCTGTTTTGATTCTGGTCCTCCGTTCACCTAGCCGTAGTGCTCTCGGATCAGTGCAGCACAAGACTTCCTCCAGTAGTGTCCAGTGGTCCTCAATCCTTTCTCTTTCTCCTCTGCTGGCTGTGCGAGACCGTGGTCTCCACTTTGACTACTGGCAAGCCCAGACGGGGGATGTGCTCACTGCAAACTCCTGCAGCAAAAGGCCATGCCATTCAAACTGCATCCTGGGAAGATATTGTGCCTTTCTCCTGCCTCACCTGGGAACTGTAGTCCATTGATTAATAGAAGTCCACAATATCTATCCCTTTGTGGACTTCAACTCTCACATTTCCATTGCAGCCAGCCCCAAAGTCTATGGGGTGCCATTTGACTTGCCCATTCCCCCTGCTGTTGGGAGGTGGCAGTGTGCTTAAGGCTCCACGCACATTTCTTAAAAATAAACTTTCCCTCGGTGGGTGGCTGCTAGCTGGCCACTGCGTCCTTAACCACCAATGACTCACCAGCTGTCAGCATGCTTTACTATGCAGACTGGTTTTACTGTTGTGGGTTTAGTAACACTTTAGGGAAGCGCTGGCCGGCTTGTTGGCCTGCTCCTTAACAACCACCTAAACTGCTAAACAGCAGCGCACAAAAGTGAAAAATGTTGGAAAAAAAGCTCATAATGAGCGTTTTTTATACAGCGTTTTTTTTCAGCTTCTAGTGCATGGAGCCTAAATCTAGCTTGTCTGTTGAGTCACAGTTTAAGTGCAGCTCCAGAAAGTATTATGATTTGGTCCTTGCAGCCATGTACCTGGCTACACTTGCAAGCCACAAGTTCACAAAAAGGGAAGTGCCTAATGCACAGGTGTCTCAACCTGGCTTATGTTCCAAACACAGGAAGTGTGCAAGAAAAAATTAATTTGGCACATTCTTAATAGGCACTGATCCATCTTGTATAGGCCGGACATATACTGCATACCCAGAAAGTACACAAAGCAAGACTTAAAGCATGACAAACCTAGATGTATTTTAACAACCCAGCATGTATTCCAGCTGTTCCAAGCCAGTAAAACCCCTGAAAGCTGATCATACAACTCAAATATGTCTGCAGAAAATTTCGCCCTTGATACAAAAGAAGTGAAGGATGGTGTCCTTTAAACAGTGGTGAGCTATTGCAGAATCAACTATGTAGGCTGTCTTCCCTACCAAATTGAGAAATTTGGGAGTCCACCCCATCGTCCTTCCCCTCACCTCTCTGCCTGTGTGAGACTGTGGCTTGCTGAGGATTTAGAGGCCTGTGAAACCCAGAAGGGAGCAGCCACCAAGCTTAGAGAATTGTTGATCTATGCCAAAATACCCATGTGATAAGTCACCTCCAATATACACGTTTCCCAATACTTGCTGTGCTTTGTGGCTAAATAAAGGCAGTTGTGCAGTACTGAAGTTATCATGTCAATGAATCAGTAAGATGTTTGCATTGCTGTGCGATCTGTGTGGGAATGGTAGGAGCTCTTAGGAATGATAAGTATGGAGACCATGCATGCGTGCTGGACCCCCCCTTTTGAGCTGGACCACTCCACTTAGGCCTCCGTATCAGGGCCGTATCTAGACAGTCTGATGTAGGGGTGCAGTAAAAAAACTCGGGGGCAGAGGATGTGAGGTCAGTAGGGCAGTGTACAGGGGGCCAGCAGGGCAGAAGATAGGGTCAGCAGTTGATAGGGCAGTCTACAGAGGTCATTAGTTTGTAGGACAGTGTACAGAGGGTTATCAGAGCAGAGGACAGAGTGCAGGGGGTCAGCAGGGAAGTGTACAAGAGACAGTGTACAGAGGGTCAGCAGAACAGAGGACAAGGGTCAGCAGGGTGGAGAAAAGGGGTTGTCAGGTCAGCAGTGCAGAGGACAGGAGTCAGCAGGGCATACGACATTGGTCAGCAGAGAAGAGGACAGGGTCACTGCTGGCAGAGCACTTAGCAGGTCTCCTCCTCCCTTCCCCACACTGCAAACAGCCTGGGTACTCAGATCTCCTCCACCCCACACAGCACAAAGCCGAGATCAGATTCCCTTACAGACACAGCATCCATCTGCACGGTGTGTAGCTGGCTACAGATTGAGGCTGTGTCTGTAAGGTAATCAGATCTCAGCTATGTGATGTGAGAAGAGGGGATATATTGAGAGCCCTTATTTCATGTCTCAGCATAAATCTCTCCTCTTCAAACCCCCCCCAAAAAAACAACAAAACAGCACTGATCAGAACACTCACACCCTAAGCGTAAATTCCGTCTGCAAGCTAACAGCACAATTGAATAATTCCCCCTCCTCCTAGTCCAAATCCCCCCTCTCAACACAAATCTTTGCCACTTAATCCCAGCTCAAATCTCCAAATCCCCCTGCAAAAATCTCCCCTACCCAAAAAAATCCCCCCTCTAGCACACCTCTTCTTTTCCTCTAATTTCTCATCCTAGTATCCCATCCTATTACTCTTCCCAGCACAAATCCTCCCTCCCCACCCAAACCCCCCAAATTCCCCTTCCTTGCACAAATCTTCCCCAGCCCTCTCCTCTTAACCTAAATTCCCCCACCTCCTTCTAGCACAACACCCTCCCCAATCCCCCTCTAAGCCCAAATCCCCCACCCCCTCTTAGCAAAAACTCCCACCCCCAATCCCCCCTCCTAACACATATCTCCCCCAATCCCCTCTCCTTGCACATACCCCCCCAATCTCCCCTCCTAGCACACATTCCCCAATCCCCCCTCCTAGCATATATTCCCCCAATCCCCCCTTCTAGCAAATATTCCCCCAAACCCCCCTCCTAGCACATATCCCCCCTCCTAGCACATACCCCCCCAATCTACTTATGTTCAGCAGTGCAAGACAAATACATTTTTTAAAAATCATACAATGTGATTTCCTGAATTTTTTTTTTAAATCTGTCTCTCAGAGTGGGAATGCACCTACAATGTGAATTTCAGACCCCTCCATGATTTCTAAGTGGGAGAACTTGCAAAATCGCAGGATGTTCAAAAACTTCTGTTCCTCACTGTATACCACCATTTGTAGATGCTGTAACTTTCACATAAACCAAATAATTTACTTTTTTTGTTTTTTTTTAGCAAAGACATGTAGCAGAATACATATTGGCCTAAATTTATGACAAAATTTGATTTTTGCTATTTATTTACTGGATATGTTTAAAAGCGTAAAAAATAAAAAAATGCACAAGTGAACAATTACCACCAAAAGAAAGCTCTATTTGTGAAAAAAGGACATAAATCTAATTTATGTACAACGTTGAATGACCACGCAGTTGTCAGTTAAAGTAACTTAGTGCCGTATCGCAAAAAAAAGGCCTGGTCAGGAAGGGGGGTAAATCCTCTGGAGGGCAAGTGGTTAAAAGGTAACCGGTTCCTTTACGCTTAAAGTGTTACTAAACCCAGGGTTTACTATTCACTATACATTCACTATATCTGGTCTCCCACAGTACACACAACATGGAAATTCAATTATTTTAGTAAATATAAATACTTTTTCTCATCACCAGTATATAGCAGTCTTGTGACTTCTATCAGTGTCCAGCAGTGTTGGTTACAGCTTGTAGAAGAAGTTTTCACTCTCCTGTAGGAGGATGCAGGACTCCTGACCTCTGTGTGGAGAGTGCTGATTGGCCCTGTGCTGAATACATGTACTCTACCAAGAAATAAAAAACCTACACACCAGCAATATGCACAAAAATGAGCATGTTCAGAGTGTCTCCACACGATATGTCTTATCAGGAGATAAGAGGGGGACACTGGAAGAAGGGGAGGATCAAAGAAGACAGGATCAAACAGCATTTTTACACAATGTGGAGGATTAACCCCTTAGGTTCCACAGCGAGTATAACAAGCATGCTTTTCTGCATATACAGACTGATTTTACTGTTGTGGGTTTAGTGACACTTTAAGCTACAATACTGTCCTTCGGTGCCTTTTTTACTGTTTACGCTGATCTTGCACAACATGTCATCTCATACCTAGTGCTTGCTACTGATTGTACTGTATGACAAATTGTATTATTATTATTGCCAAGACATCTTTATGCCTTCTTTTGTAACTATCCACACTGTGGGATAATATACAAATATTTGTCTTAATGAAGGAAAACCGAGGGCTGGGCCCACAGATTCAGAGGGTACACGATGCCACACAGACACAGACAGTGGTTCTTTTACAACAATTACGTTTACTGAACACGTGTGGTGCGATGTGCTGCGGCAAAGCCGCACTTACAGTTCCTTGGCAGGCTCTTGGTGCTTTTTCCTGATCCACTGGTCCACTCCAGAATTGGACCATACAGTTACTTATTTCCCGGTCTCGTCGCGGTGAATCTTCCCTAGGTGCCGTCGCCAGACTCCACTGTGAGCTGTAAATCCTCTTCCAGGCCCCACACAGATTCTCCAGACGTCCTCAGCATACACCAGCAAGACACCAACTCCCTCTCACTTCCTGCTCTCCACCGGAACTCCTCCCCTTCCCAGAGAGGTTGTGATGCAGTAAGTCATTTCCTAATTGCAGCCTCAAACCTACATTTACAGTTCACTATGACCCTTCTAAGGGTTCTACGCGGCCCCTAAATTAGCATTCATTAAACTTTATATGGTAAATAAGCATTCGTTTTTGTCTTAGGAAACTTCAATGCAAAATCGATTCTTGTACTTTGCTGCCATCTACTGACCAAAGAGCATATTGCAGTTTAACATTGCACATCAGTATTTATCCACGCCCCACACCCTTACATTTACTTTATTGGTTAGTGCCTGTTTCTTGATATAGTAACACTAATGGCTATCAGGTATTGCCTCGAGTGATTTTCTGTGATATTGCATGCTTTGTGTAACTGACCTATTGTGTCAGAGGGGCTGAAGAGGTTGAGGCAAAGAACAGAGAATCCATTCTAATCAGCGGCTCCTTCAGGGGTAGCAATACAAGTGTAATATCAATTGAAATATTTGACTATCCGTTTGTGACAGATTTACGTTAAGTTTTTGGTTTTTTTTAAGAGAATGAAAGGAAAAGGGGAATAGCCAGTTTCAAAGCTCCCCTTCCCTCATGGGACTGCGGTTCTGAGGGAAGGTTCAAGTCTCCGCTCACAGCTGCACAAGGATCCAGGTGGCTGTCCTCTTTCCATTAGTCACTATAGAATTCACATGGACTATAGGGAAAATACATGTGACAGGTCTTTCCTTATAGGCCAAGAGTGGATCAGGTGACCTCTAAGAAATTTCTAGAAGGTTGAAAACCCCATATAAGACCTGTCAGAACCCCCCGGGGTACCTGTTGCATGGTGGTACACCATCCGGTGAGCTCTATAGCTCTTTTTTGCAGAGAATGGAGCTCAAGTCGTGTCAATCCGAGCATGAAGGCGATGCTGCGGAACATCTTGGAGAGAGCCGATGAGGAAGGGGCTGAAGAATGGTTGAGGAAGTGCCTGTACTTACCTGCGTCAGGATCAACACAAGAAGACTCATTCACCACAGCTGTCACCGCTGCTGAGCCCCCCGGAGAATTGGAAGCCCTGCAATCAACACGGACTCTGGCTAAGATGAAGACTCTGAAGACCTCTCACCCCAGGAAGAAGTTGCCAGTGCCGCCCAGAGAAGAGGAGGAGTGGAGAAGGGTCCAGCAAAGAGGAGGCGCTGTCAGCACTGCATACTGCCCCTCTCTGCCCAGCAGAAGGTCTGGGCAGGAATCTCCCCACAGAAGAGTGATGGTGGTGGGCGGGGCCACATGTGGTTATGTGGGCGGAGCTAGGAGGAGCCAGTCAGCAGCAGAAAACACCTCTAGAAGGTTGCCAATGCAACCCAGGACACCGGGCAGGTTTGGGGCCACCAGCACTGTATCCCAACAAGAAGCAGGCCGCCAGTCAGTAGAACAGAAGATACTTCAGCCAGGGAAGTAATGGAAGAACCTTAAAATATGTAAAAAAAATTTGAGAAAACTTGAAATAGCGATTTTATTGATTTGCTGTCACTGCTTCCATCTACAAAAGAATTCCTTTTAAAAAGCGATAAAAAAATAAGAAAAAAAAATGAGGAGGATAGGCATAGGCCAGTTATCACAAATTTTAATAATTGGTTATAGGCGTTTTGCATTTACACTAGCGTAATGTGTGAAAAATATCCGGAAAAAATGTACTGGATTATTTCAACACATTGACATTATTTTAGAGGCTTACAAAAATTTTGGCCGTATTTCATGGGTCTTTTACGATGAATATTTTAGGCAAAAAATAGCAGTACACCCTAATTTAACTTGGGGCACAAAAGACATTGGTTTATGGCTAAACCTATTTTTGCCTCAAAGATCATCCACATTCAAACAATTGGTTTCTGTTAATTCCAATGCTAATGTGTTATAAAAAAGGCATTTGCTTTTCAATCAAATGATTCACAGTGTAAATGGCCTAATATGTGTAAATTTAAACATGAATGTGCATTTTGCACAGGAACACATCCTGTCATTATAGGTTTTAAAAAATTAGCATTAACTAACCAGCAATCGGGGAGGGAGCTTTTTCTTAAAAGCTCCATCCCTGGTGAAACTGGAAAAAATGTGGTCTTGGCTCCTGGAATACCCAGACCAACAGACGGTCCATCTATTAATTGAAGGATTTAAATTTGGTTTTGTGCTGCCAAGTTTTGAAGGCTCAGGTTGTCTTAATGCTGAGAATTTAAAATCAGTAAAGAAAATTTTTTAAAGAATTAAAGTCTGTTTAATAGCCCACCATTTTTAAATTTCTGTATTTCCCCCATAGGGGTTATTCCTAAGAAAGAAGAGGGTTCTTATAGGTTAATACACCATTTGTCTTTTCCCATAGGAGCCTCATTGAATGATCAAAATAAATAAGGAGGTTTGCTCCTCGGTATCATACACATCATTTGATGAGGCTTTGGAAAAAATTTGATCTTTAGGTAACAATGTATTGCTAGCAAAAGCAGATATAAAATCTGCTTTTCGGTTACTTCCCATCCACCCTCAATCTTTTAATGCATTAGGATTTGGTTTTGAGCATACATTCTTTTTTGACAAAATGCCTCCCCATAGGGTGCTTATTGTCATGTTCTTATTTTGTAGCTTTCTCTACATTCATTGAATGGGTGGTATCAAAAAAGGCCGATTCTAATTGCATAATACATTATTTAGACAATTTTCTTTTTATAGGCCCTGAGGATTCGCCAAAATGTCAAGAGTTGTTATCTACATTTTGTGCGTATGCCAACAATTTGGAGTCGCTCTAGCCCATGAAAACAGAGTATACCTGACAACTTGTATTGATTTTTAGGCATTAACATTAATACAATTTCTATGGAATTTAGCTTACCTGAAGTTAAGGTTAAAAAATTACAGGATCTGCTCACTGCATTCAACAGGAAGAAAAAAGCTGCATTAAAAGAAATGCAATTGCTTTTAGGTCTGTTAGCTTTTGCCAGCAGAGTTATGCCGGTAGGTAGGATATTTTCCAGGTGTTTGTATTTATCCATTGCAGGTCTAAAATCTCCGTACTCACATATTCAAATTACTGCTGACCTCAGGGAGGATATGTTAGTATGACATACATTTTTTATTCATTTTAACCACTTTCCCCTCCTGAGGATTTCTCCCTTCCTGACCAGGCATTTTTTTGCGTTACGGTACTGCGTTATTTTACCTGACAATTGCACGGTTATGCAATGTTGAACCCAAATGAAATTTTGACCTTTTTTCCCAGAAATTGAGCTCTCTTTTGGTGGTATTTGTTTGCCTGTGCATTTTTTATTTTTTGCGCTATAAGCAAAAAAAGACCAACAATTTTGAGAAAAAAAAACAATATTTTGGACTTTTTGCTATTAAACATGTCCAGTAAAAAATCAAATTTAGTCATAAATTTAGACCAAAATGTATTCTGTGATGTCTTTGCTAAAAAAAAAATCCCAATACATGTAAATTAATTGGTTTACGTGAAAGTTATAGCATTTACAAATGGCAGTATAGATAATGGGATTTTTTTTCCCTACTAGTAACGGCAGCGATCAGCAAATTTTAGCGGGACTGCAGGGGATATTCTGACACTGGGGGGAAACTAACTTGGTGTCACTGACATCTCCAGTGACACCAATACAGTGATCAGTGCTAAAAAAAAAAACACTGACACTGTACTAATGGCACTGGGCAGGAAGGGGTTAACGTGAGGGGCGATCAAAGGGTTAACTGTGTGCTGGGTGTGTTTTACTAGGGGGCAGGGGGTGTGTTCTTCACTGTAAGCACACTGATCGGGATGGCTGTACTGTGCACAGACATCCTGAGCAGTGTGTTCAAGTGGACAGGGAGGAAGATTGTTTGTAAACAAAACAATCTTCCTCCCCGTCGGAGATGCTCGGTAATCACTATATACATGATTTTGCGCACAGGTGCCGCCCTGTAGCAGTATATCTGCTATAGGGCAGTCTTTAAGCAGTTAATGGTAAATCGTTATGGCAACATTCATTAATTCTAGATAAAGAATTTTGCCTTTCCAGGTTCAATAAGTTTTGCTGTAGTTTGGGGAAAACATTTGTGTGCAGGCCCTTGGCATGGTTGGTGGAAAAGAAAGAGTTATTTGAAGAATATAGTTTTGCTGGAGCTAGTCCCCATTTTGGTGGTACTGGAAATATGGGGTGACAAATTTAGAAACAGATAAATTATTTTTAGAACAGATAACAAGGGTTTATTATATGCCATTAACAGTTTATCGTCAAAGTCACCTCCTATAATTACTCTAATTAGACATTTAGTTTTTCAGTGTTTATTGTTAAATATATGGATAAAAGCCTCCTACATCCCAGGTAAGGACAACATTTTGGCAGACTCTCTTGTTCGGTGTTTTCGTTCATTACTATCAGAGGCGGACCGATAGGGAGCGGTTTGTCCACAGCATCTTTGGGAGCTTGTTTAAATAAAGTATTTGATTCAATTAAAAATTTGGTGGCACCTTCAATATGGTCAAATTATGGTCAAGCTTGGTTATTATGGCAGACCTTTGTGAATTCTCAAAACCAAAATTACTTATCCATTTCAGAGCATTTAGTTCTATCATTTCTAGACCATTTAATGGATAAACAATACTCTTGGGCGCACATTAACAAACTGATGGCAGGAGTTTCCTTATTTTCTAAAATTACATAACTTCCCTTCTTGCATTAGTTTTTTCTCAGTAAACCAAGCCTTAAAAGGCAATAAAAAGTACATTTTACGGTGGATAGTCGACAGCCAATTACTCCTGCCATATTAGCTGATCTATGCAATGTGATGCTTTCTGTGTGCTTTTCTCCCTATGGAGCCAATTTATTTCAAGCAGCTTTTTCTTTGGCCTTTTTTGGTGCATGTACAAGTAGATCTGGTTTTAAATTTCAGGATATATCAATGGGATTGATAAGTTGAGAATATTATTAAAAAGGTCTAAGACAGATCAGTTAGGTAAAGGGTATATGATAAGTTTGAAAGCTTATAGTGGTTCAGTTTCAGTTTGTGAGCGTTTTAAAAAAATGCTTGACATGTCTGGGCCTAGACCATTTAATGTTCTCGTCACACTTGTTTCGTATTGGGGCCACCACTGAAGCATCCAAACTTGGTTTAGGAAACAGAACAATTAAAAAAAAAAATGGAAGATGGCATTCGAATAGTTACAAATTATATATTAGGCCTTAACTTTATTTATATTGCCATTTTAGGTACGGTTCGCACTGTCTGGATAGTGGGATACTCCTATATATTCTGGGATCAACAAAGAGCTTCAAAACGTGTGTATACAGAAAACGTATGTTTTAGTGATAATTCATTTAAAGTATTTTGGTGTGGTAATAGGGGAATGCTATGGAAGAATTTATGTTATTAACTAGGAAGACTATACAATTATATACAATTCTTTACCGTCACCAGACATATTGGTATTACATTTGGGAGGAAATGACATAGGTCAGCAAAAAAACCTAGATTTAATCTTTTCCATTAAACATAATCTCCAAAAGTTAAAATTGATTTTGCCTAGTACAGTAATTATATTTTCTGAAATTGTACAAATGTTCTTGTGGTTAGACACTCCGATTTGGAAGCCTTTTGAAAAGTTAAGAAAAAGGGTAAACAGAGCTATAGAAAAATTCATGCCTACCATGTCAAGTTTCTCCTTTAGGCATACAGAATTAGAAGGTGGTCTTCCTGGTTTAAAAAGACCTGATGGAGTACATTTATCTGCAATTGGTTTAGATATATTTAATTGTGACTTACAAAGACGTACAGAATTGGCCGCGGTCTGGGGGGTAGATGCCAGTCAGGTCTAATAACCCAACTGGCTTTTGGGGGACAGTTCTTTAAGTTAAATGTATGGTGGATTTCTGAAATTGGCTCCAGTTTAGTGACTGAGTCTGGTTTTTATATTTAGTTTAAAAGTTATTGTTGTTATTATATTATATTTTAATTAAGTAATATTTTATTGAAACCAATAATAAAAGGCCGTGCCCAAACGGAACTCCAAAGGTCGGTGTTAGTGTCTTTATAGTTAAATTGTATCTGCTGTCTACAGTCCCATTCCGACTTTCATGCTATAGCAGTAAACAAGAAAGCAGACTGGTTTCAGCTGGCTCACTTCCTGCAATAGTTCACAGCAGAAAATTCAGAGCATAGAGCTTTCACTTTCATTTGTACTAGTTGAGCCCTCCAGCAAACAGTATATAAGGCTGTCTGTGACAAAGAAAAACATGGATGAATATAAATTCTCCATAATTGTTAAAAACAGCAAAGAGCTGAACCAGAAGCAAGAAAAAGACCAGAAACGCTATTTTTCTATGAGAAGAAGATCTGGTGGAGGAGACTGTGTGATAACAAAGCTGAACCCCACCCAGTACAGAGTGAGCTACAAGATGAGGGAAGGTAAGTCTACATAAAAGTACTTTTAAAATAACATATGATGGAGGAAAGTAAAGCCAAAACAGGCTTAAGGTTAAATCACCTGTTCCTGAGAGATTAAACCACTTGTTGAACTGTATCAAGCTGTTATTTGTGCCCCTGTTAGGGAGATTTACCCTCTCTATTTGCCCTGTTTACTGTTATCATTGAGAGTGAAAGTGATAGAAAATCCCACATTTTGGGTTGTCACTAGAGCAGGAATAGAGAGGAAATCTTTCAATAGGGACACCAGTTCTGATGACCCTGCTGACAACCTCAGATTTCCTCATTTTTGAGGGATTTCCTCTTACTTTCTGCTTTTCCTGTGGGACAGAAGTAAAGGGAAATCTGACACAGATGGCATAAAAAAAACTGATCGGGCACCCCCCCCAAGTCTGTTTTTTTTTTTTCGATTTTCCGCCTCACCCCATCCCCCCCCCACACTGTTGGATACTTTTTTTTTGGGGGGGGTAGGTACCTAGTTCTGACAGGTGCCTGCTCCCACTCCCGCTCAGATTGCCTAGGCAATCAGATTGGAAGTTTGCCTCCCAGCCCGCAGCTTTCTGGAACTTATCACAGGTTCCAGAAAGCTGTGGGACCATTCGCAAAGCGCAGCATACCTCGAGCATGTGCAGTAGGAAGCTAGGACTCACAACAAGTTTCCATTAGTAAACATGCTGGTTCCAGGGACACGAAGACCAGTAAAGAAAAAGCCTGAATGAGGACAGCACTGAATCCCTGGATAGGTAAGTGTCCTTATAATAAAAATCAGCATCTTCAGTATTTGTAGCTGCTGACTTATTTTTTTGTAAGACTCTGAAGATCCTCATTAAAAAAAAAAAAATACTTACCAAGCTCAATGCAGTATCGATCTGATGCTGCATCTGTCCGCCTGCCAGCTCTAAGGCTGGGAACTGAGCGATCAAACACCACTGATCACTCAGTTCTCTCCCTCCGCTCGGAGCAGAGAGCAGAGACGACTTTCAGTCTCTGGCTCCCTGCTCCCCCTCACTGGAGCACTGGGCTGTGGAGGGGGCGAGGGCAACTAGCTCATGCTCCCAGCAGCTTGGTGAGAGGCTGAGACAGGTGCTGGTCCAGGCTCCTGGTTGGATCCCGACCATATGGTTGCAATCTTTTCACAGCCTGGATTGGCTCTGTGACATCAGGCTATAGCCCCTTTGTCGGCTGAAAACAGGTCACAGGAGTACAGATGGATATCAGGATATTAAAGCTTTTTTGGCTTAGAACAGGGAGTCTCCAAAGTTTTTAAACAAGGGGTTAGTTTACAATCCTTCAGACTAAGGGGGCCAGATTGTGGCCAGTAGGAGTAGAAAATTTCCTGGCAACAGTGGAAGTAATAAAAGCCTTAGGCTTTGTAGTCAGTAGGAGGAGGAATAGTGCCCTTTCATTGTCACCAGTGGGAGGAATCGTGCGCCATCATTGATATTAGTGGGAGGAATAGTATTCCCTTGTTGGTGCCAGTGGGAGGAATAGTTCCTCAAGTCAGCAGGAGTAATAGTGTCTTGGATAAAAAGGCAAGCAAAGGGTCGCATCTAACCCATGGACCTCAGTTTGGAGACCACTGACTTAAAGCATCTGAAAATACTAAAGCTACTGGATAAGGGAGGCAGTAAGATGAAACCAATTTCCAGGAGATTACAGTGTGTTGCAGTAACACTATATGCATTGGTTTGATGCGGTGGAATTGATTGTGTTTGGCAACCCAGAGTACCTTCTTTACACATTTGCATGGCATTGCAGTGCAGCACTACTATGTGTTGCAGCGCACTGCGCTAAAGAAAATGTTGCAGTAGTGATTTTTTTGGTCTGTTGTGGTCTGCTTACCTGTAGGTACAAGGAATATCTCCTAAACGTGCACCATTTAGGAGATATTCTTGGTTTCTTCAGCAGGTGACATCACCAATGCATGTACTCTGAAGAGACGACATGTTCATGCTGTCCCTTCAGAGCTCTGTGATGCGGCTGTGACTCCCACAGGAGTGATGTCATTGCAGCTTGGCCATTCAAATGGCCGTAGCTTGCTAACCCAGAAGAATGACCGAGTGAAGATGGAGGCCCTGTCAGTGGTGACAATGTGCCGCTGGGGAGCTTTATTTTATTGTACATATTTCATGATCTGCTAGAATGCAATGCATACTAGCACATTATATTAGGAGAAACTTTTTTTCTTATGGAAGTTTACTACCACTTTAATGCACAACGTAACATACACACCACAATGGACTACCCTGGTGTGAATTGGCTGTAACTGGTATAATAAATGTGATGGTGCTGACCAATCAAAATCTATCTGAAAAGAAGGAGAAGGGCAGGGATTTCAAATTGCCAGACCACTACACTGGCTGTAGGAGCATAGACTACTCAACAGCGGGAGGCAAGTACAAAGGGGACTTGCAGGGTGGGGAAGGTGTTAGTTCTGTAAAGGAGAACTAACCCTTTAAGGTCTTTTCTAACACATTTATTCAGAGAACATTCTTTATATTGGGATTCCCACTCAGGGTTCAGCATTGCACAGGAGACAAAACAAACCTTTAGGGCCGTTTAAAATGCAATGGTTTATTGTGTAGGCAGCTCTTCATTCCAGCTGCAGTGAGCCAGAGGAAGGGGGCTGTGTGATGCATGTTTTACTGCATCACACAGCTCCCTTTATTTTGGTGATGTTTATGCGAAATGGTACTTCATTCAATTCACCTTACAACAAGGCAGTGCCTTCCTCTGTGCTGTGATGACAAGCAGTATGTCTGTATTGCATTGCAGCTCAATGCACCACAGCTCCAGGCTGCATTGTGGTGTGAATAGGACACAGATAACAATTGTTTTCTGTGTGTCCTAGTGATGACTGCAAAAAAAATGCCGGTGACTGCACTATATGTGAAAAGCACAGACGTTTGGGTAAGGTATTGTCTGTTTGGACCTTCAGTCTATATCCGCACAGACTATAATTGCTCAGCCACCTGAGCGTTGCATGTCACTTTGAATGTGACATGGTTGTTGGTGCCAGACGGGCTGGCATTTCAAAAACTGTTTATCTACTGAGATTTTCACACACAACTATCTCTAGGGTTTATAGAGAATGGTCCGAAAAAAATATACAGTGTGCGGCAGGTGTGTGGATAAAAATGCCTTGTTGAAAATGTCAAAAATGCCACTTGTCAGAGGTCAGAGGAGAATGGGAAGACTGGTTGCTGTGACATTTAGATGGTAGGGTCAGAATTTGGTGTAAACAACATGAAAGCATGGATCCATCTTGCCTTGTATCAACATTTCAGGCTAGTTGTGTTGGTGTAATGGTGTGGGGAATATTTTCTTAGCACTAGCAAGGTGTACCTAATAAGCTGGCCAGTAAGTGTATATGGAAAGGAAAATTGGTTTTTGCAACAAATTCCTTTTTTTCTTCAATTCCTTACAAACAAAAGCTTATATCCTGCCTTACTCTATTTGAAGACTTGCTACTTCGTAATCTACCTCCAAGGCATGCAATTTCCCAAACTTATTCCATTCCATTCCTGCTTTCTCACCCAAACCCTCTGGTCTATATGGTAATATGGCAGAAGGAATTAAAGACTCAATTGGTGAGTAAGAATGGGAGAAAGCATTTATCCTGTCTCTCTACAGCTAGCGCTGCAGAAGAGAATATTTGTAAAGTTTTGATACAATGGTACAGGTACCCAGATGCTTGGCACCGTTACTTCCCTCTGGGCCTTTGTCCTACAAATCTATTGTAAAGTGACAGGGATTTCCATCCCCAATATCCCTCAAATTATCTTACTGTCCTTACTGCCAAGTTCAATTCTTCGTTACTTCCTGACAGCTGCTAGAGTTATGAACTTTAAATATTTATTGGAGGTGGAATACAGCAGGTTGGATAAAGATGTTGTGACCTGGGCCGTTTGGACTGCATTTCCGAATACACAAAAGTTTAGAGACATCTTCCTTTCTTAAGATGTCCCTCAAGGTGGGGTGGAGAGCACTTGATACTTCCCTATTTTTCCTCTTGTTCTTTTTTTTCTCTTTATTATTTAATTTTTTCTTTTTCCTTCTTTTCTATGTTATGTTTTCTGATGAGGGTTGTGACATTAAGCCTTAAACATATATTTAAATTTTTACGGGACTTTGGGATCTCTCTGGTTATTATTGGGCACTTGGGTACCCTATTATTTATAGTATACACTCCAATACGCTATTCTGATACTGTTGTGGGAATACTCCTAAATTTCTATATGTAATTATGAAGTTTTGATGATACTTGTTTGAATCTGCTTTAACTCCTTTTTTAAATAATAAAATGAGATTAGGGGAAAAAAAACCTGGAGGCCATTACCACCAGTAAACACAGAAAACCTCAGCGCTCAGGTAACAAGCCAGTGAGTTGCCAGCACTAAAATTTGTGATTCCAAGTTCGAACAACTAATACAGAAAAAAGTACAGCATCATCATAATCTACTGTATATGTCTATCCATCCTAGCATGTAAATACATACACAAAATAATCAAAACATTTGTACAATGTGAACCAAAATACATATGAATACAATCAAATAAATATGAGCATTATGATCTCAAAAAAAAAATTAAATGTGATTCACGTTAACAAAACCAGTAACCATACCATACTGTGTACAAGTTTACATAAGAATATAATAGAAGGGACTAAGAGTACATAAAAGGTTAAAGATTCCTGGCCTCAACCACACTGGCCAACAAGCTTCCATGAAAGATATTCATAGGTTTCAACTCAGACAAAGTAAAAGAAAAAACAGCTTGCATAGGGTAATATACAGTAGTTAAAAACAAGCAATTTATTAAAAGGCAAATGTGCACTCACATATTGGAACAAAGCATAGTCAGTACTGGAATGCATGCATCCAATCAGCAGGAAGTCCTATTTGGTCCAACTTCCTGCAAAAGTGATGAGATCACATCTGATAGCCCCACCCTATGTGTTTCATTGTATTAGACGTCATCAGGGGCACCCCTTGTAAAAAAAAAAAAAAAAGAACAAAAAAAAAAAAAAAACCCACGTCTTCCAGATTCTGATAATTATTTTCCTCCTTGTCCCCCTTCACATGCAGACAAGTTGCTTTGCCAGGAGGCCCCCATGGCAAGGTACCCTTCCAATGTTGGGTGCATGTTGTTCAGGATGGGGTGGAGCATAATGCACTGCCCCCATTTTGCTGGGCAGCCAGGCTGCATCCTTGACTTAGGGTCTGGTATTAATTTTAATTTTTTAATTTTTTTTAAAGGTCTGGTATGGATTTTGGGGTTTGTTTTTTTTTGCTTAGCATTATTGGTTGTTATGGTAAACCATGAATGTTCAGCATGGTCTTGTGAATGGCCAGCAGACATGACCTGACATCATGCGACTGTTAAAGCACCTTGATTCTCAGTTGAGGAGGAACAAACAACCTTTTTCAGAGGCATTGTGTGCAGCGGAATCTTAGCTGCCTGAAGCAGGGTGGAAAGGTTGGGAAAAAGAGTGGCAATGATCTGGGCACATAGCAGAATAGGTTGCTCATTGTAGTGAGAAATGGAGAAGGGTTCAAAATTTGATTATGAGCATCTGCCTTATCATTCTTAGAACTTAAAGGATAGGCTATAATGAAATTTAACCTAAAGAAGAGGGACCAGTGAACCTGTCACCAATTCAAGTGTTTGGCCATCTTAAAATAGAATTCTCAGATATACCTACAGTAACTAATCTTAAAAATGTCCTCTCCCCTCAACACCTATTCTGACTATGTTTGAAAGAAAAAAAGGGGGTGCTGTTGCGCTTAGGAAAAAATTAAATAACATATATGTGAAGAATTTAACTACATATAAGATACCTATATAGCAGCAGTCCTAAATACAAAATCTTATATATTTCAAAAATGGACTGCGCTAAGGTCACAAAGACAAAATAAACTGTGCAATCTTTAAAGTGATAGCGCTGAGCAAAATACAAATACAATATTAATATTCAGTCCCAACATGTGAATAATTGGTGCAATGGTGCTGTATCTTTAACGGTGATACTCCATATTGAAATAACAAGTGCTTCACGGTGTTCATACTGGTGCCTCACATAGATGTAAACTCACTGTCATTTCATGACCACCTATCTCTAGGTAAGTCACTCTTGCTTTTTGGGACTATCCCAGTTTGCAATCTGGTCCTGATGGCAGATATTCCTTCACCCTTATAACCGTGGTTGCTGGTAGTAACCAATAACTTTCCACGAGATCTGCATCAATGTTAGGCAACTCCTCTCCTCCACAGGCAGTATTTCATATTTTCAGCATAAATCAAAACAAAACCAGACATCCATAGTGTAAACTTGTATAAAACTTTAATATGAGGTCAAACAATAGAAATGCCACTCACAAAAAAAGTGCCTTTCCTGGCACTAGGTGTATTCGGCTTTGTATATTATGAATGGGAATTAAGATGGCAGCCGCATTCTAAAAGTTTTTGTACTTCCTGGGGACGATCTATTGGTCAAAACTAGTCGAGGGCTTATGACACAACTTCCGCTGATGTCACTTCCGGGATTTGGAACACATGCTGGAATGCAGCTGCCATCTTAATGTGTTAGGAGGTGGGAAGGAACATTTTTAAGAATAATTAGGTGTATCCTGGAATTGTACTTTAATATTTTCAACGTTCTTGTGATCCCTATAGATGGTAAATAGATGTGGTGCCAAATTCATGATATCACCCCTCCAAGGCCCATTTCAAGGCTAGTAGCTCCCAGTTGTCAAGAAAAAAATGCAAAAGAATGTAAGTTACTGTTACATACGTAGGTAGATACGTTGCGATAAAACAGCTCCTGCCCGAGTCTCAGAGGCATAAACTTCCACCAAGAACAGCAAGGCTGGGTCTGGATGCATAAAGATAGCGGCATAAGTGAAAGTCATCTTTAGGATTTCTAAAGCTTGGATAGCTTCCTGTGGCTACACCTTGGGATTAGTACCTTTCCTGGTATGGGTGCCGCCGGGGGGGAGAAGCCTTGGATGAACTTTATATTTACAAAAAATGGTAAACCATAGGAACCACTGGTGGAATGAAGGTCCATAGTCTCAGGCCACAGCAAAATAATCTGGACTTTGGCAGGATTCATGACTAAACCAGTGTCTGAGATAATTTAGCCAAAAAAGGGAGCTCTGTAGCATAAAAATATGCCTCTCCAGTTTGGTGTAAAGAGAGTGGTGTTCTTGAAGTCTAGCTAAGACTGCTCTGACATACACTATATGATCAAAAGTTTGTGGACACCTGAACATCACACCTACAATATATACGAGTTTGTTAAATATGAGTTTGTTTTGGGCTATAACAGGTTCCACTGGAAAGCGTGTCTGTGGTAATTTGGCCCATTTAGTAAAAAGAGCATTTGTGTGGTCTAATACTGAGATTGAATGAGAAGGTCTGGCACACAGTAGGTATCTGAGTATATCCCAAAAATGTTCAACAGGGTTGAGGTCAAGGCTATGTAAAGGCAACTCAGGATCCTCTGCACCAAGCTTATCAAACCATATAATTGTGGACCTGACTTTTGGGCACAGTCATCGCCTAAACCAGTGTTTCTCAACTCCAGTGTTTCTCAACTCCAGTCCTCATGGACCCCCAACAGGTCATGTTTTCAGGATTTCCATTATTTTGCACAGGTGATTTGATCAGTTTCACTGCCTTAGTAATTACCACAGCTGTTTCATCTGAGGGAAATCCTGAAAACATGACCTGTTGGGGGTCCATGAGGACTGGAGTTGAGAAACACTGGCCTAAACTGTCATTCATTGTCTGGTTCTCATGTTCTGAGAGGGTCTAAAATTAACCAATCATAATGCCAAAGCAGTTTCACCAGGCTTGGCACTGGAAATGTTGGTCAGGGAGAAAGTTAGTGGCAAAAAAGCTTGAACTCTTAGCTTGTGTGGACAGTGATCAAAAGTTGTCCCATGACACATTCTTCTGAAAAGCTCAATTGATACTCTGGTTGTGCACATAAGAAGAGAATAAGCTGGAGAGCAGATGATGAGGAGAAGAACCCTCTCTTGTGATAGGCTGTATGGTAAGAACTAGTAAGGGAGTCTGGAGGTTGACTATATCTTGTACTAGTGGATAGTTGTTGATAGCAACCAGGGAGGATGGGGGCACCAACAGGAGAGGAAGGCTAGAGCTTTGTCCATGCGTTTGTCCACAAAGGCAGAGACATCATGTTTAAAGATTTGGTAAGTAATGCAAGCTGCAACAATTAGCTTGTTATTTTCCTCGGAGAGAAGGATTTAACATAGGAAATTGGTCCTCTGCTCCGCTAGACCCTTTTTTTTTGGGGGGGGGGGGCAAAAATCTCTCAAAATGTCACTTGGTACTACTATAGAGGCAAAGGCTAAGGTTGGTTCCTCCTGCGTAGTTTATTCTGGGCAGTAAGGCAAGTGACCCCAATTTACATAGGCTCATTTGATGAAATAGTGCTGGATGGAGCCTCAGGTTTTGGCAATAAGAAGGGTGAAAGAGATGAGGAGAAATAATTACCTGTCTTTCAGAACAGAACTCATGAAGCCACCAGTCAAGCCAAATTGCTAGCTTCATGGCTTTTTCCAGCATTTCTGGTGTGGGGTGATTAACCTGAGCATCCTGATCCTGAGCAACTGATAGGAGGCATGGAGGAGCTCGGCTATGAGGAAAGATTAGAAGAACTGAATGTATTCTCTCTTGAGAAGAGGTTATTAAGGCGGGATATGATCAGCATGTATAAATACATCAGTGGTTCATATAGTGTACTTGGTGTAGACTTATTCACCTTGAGGTCATCACAGAGGACAAGGGGGCACTCTTTACATCTGGAGGAAAAAAAGTTTAATCTCTAAATACGGAAAGGGTTCTTCACATTAAGAGCTGTGAAAATGAGATTTTTTTTTTTTTAAGCTGCATCAACTCGGGTCCGAGCCATAGCGACTTGATGAATGAGAGTTCTAAAAAGAAATGGACTTTGTGCTAGTCTGGTGAGATCTTCCAGTGTCATTGTCACAACTGTAGTCAATGATTCGTGGGGAAATTCGTCATCAGACACTGAAAACGATTTTGCGACTTTACTCAGGGATGTGCAAACTTGGCGCTCTATTTAAAATTTCAGTGTTTTTGGTCTGATTATATTATTGAATTAAATTTATTATTATATTATTTATTAAATTATACTTTATGGTTTCGTGTTTCAAATTTTAACATACCCAGGATGTTTACTAGACTCTTGTTCGGACAGATTTCAGTGAGTTATTCCTAAAAATTACAGGCCTACAATAAAAAAACTACGTATTTCCATGCAAAAAAATGTACCGCTTTGAGCACAGAAATACTGACATAATCAGACCGCTAGGGAGGCTATGAATAGTATGCTTACTGGTACTTGCATGCACACAGGACATAAGGAGCAGTGCTATAAGCACAGTACAAAGATGCTCCCCAGCAACCCTCGGAAAGAGTTCACATACCATGTCAGATGGCTTCACAAAGTAGGAAAGGTACAAGGCAAGTTCTGTATGCAGGAGTGGCCAGGAGTAGTGACTGTCAGGGCTGACTAGCAGCAGTGAAAGTCCATTTTTCAAGCAAGGATCAAGAGAGGATAATCTGTTATCCAAGCCATGGTATTAGCAACAGGAGAATCCAGACACAAGACATACAGAAACAACAAGGCAAGGCAAAAGTGCAGGTAGTGAATGCTATCACAAACCTAGAGCCCTGTGCATGTGATACTCATTTAGATTGCTGCAGCCAATCAGATGAAAAAATGAGGAACAGGCAGCACTAAAACACTGTCTAGAAATAAGGACACCTACTTCTGCTAGCCAGTGAGAGAGGAGGGGTGTTGCCGTCAGTTTAGAGCCCATAAGTTTGCAAACACCAGTGCTCAGGCCAGGAGAGACACATTATCAAGGTGACATATTCCTAAAACCACCCAAGTGAAGTTTGAAAACAAACAAAGAACTGATTTTACTTGTTGAACTAGTTTCTTCTATTTAGTTAAATAACATTCCAATGTTAGTTACTTTATTCACTTTGAATATTTCTAGTCGACATTCTGTCATATAGACTTGAAGGCCCACTGCTTCTTTCTGTTTTGACGTATTAACTATTAAGTTAGCTTGTTGTCATGATTTATTATTTGTTTCCCTTTTTATGCATAAATAGGATGTACATTAAATACAAATATGCATTAAGAAGGTAATGTTATGCAATCCTAACCACAAAGACAAAAAAATAGGGATATGGTTGATATCACATGGGGTAACCCTTCTCTTCTCTATTCTGCTACTGACCACCTGTATGACAAAATCTCTCCCCTTTCCTGTCCTAACCTGGCCACCTCTGTCTACAACAGTTCACACTCTTCCTCAGTGGACGCACGTGCTCCTCTAACTACACATAGAATAAGGCCACATCCGTTACAACCCCAGCAAACTGACAACATCAGAAATCTCAAGAGTCATTGCCATTCTCTTGAACAACTGTGGCATCAATTCAAATCCCTGCAGGACTTCACCTTTTATAAATCTGCCCCCTAAAATACAATTCCTGCCTCCATGGTGCCAAACATACCTACTTTGTCTCTCCTATTAATACCTTGTCATCCAGTCCTTGTCAGCTCTTCACTACATTTAACTCTCTGCTTTGACACCCTCTACCCACTAACTCACTCCCTGCCCAAGAGATTGCCAATCACTTCAAAGACAAGATTGATGCAATAAGTGAGGACACATCCGCTGTACAGATATCTTCTTCACTTAACATACCTTGTCCAACAGCACAGTCAACAGTCGCAGTTCTTCTTTTGAACTGGCTACTACAGAAGAGGTTACCAAACTTCTCTCAGATGCCCACCTAATTGTCCCCTGAATCCTGTTCCTTTTCAACCACTACAATCACCCTTTTATTCTATCCTATGCTCTCTCATCCACATCTTCAATATCTCCCTGTCTACTGGCACCTTTCCCTCCTCTCTAAAGCAAGCAGAGATCACTCCCATACTTAAAAAGCCCTCAATGGACCTCACCAACCTGAACAACTTAAGACCCATCTTGTTGCTCCCATTCACCTTTAAACTTAACGGTTAGTCTACAACTGTCTTGGCTCCTACCTCACTGAAAACAACCTTCTTAACCCCTCACAGTCTGGCTTTTGCTCACAGCACACAACAGAAATTTCCCTACTTAAACTCACTAACAATTTGCTAACTGCAAAAATCAAAGGCCACTGCTCCACACTCTTACTATTAGACCTCTCTGCAGCCTCATACTCCACTGCTTTGGCCTCCAAGATTCTCTGCTATCCTGGTTCTCCTTCTATCTATCTATCTATCTATCTATCTATCTATCTATCTATCTAATGACTCCTTCAGTGTTAGCTATAACTCTGTCTCCTCCTCTCTGCTTCTTCTTTCTGTATGGGCCCCCCAAGGCTCTGTTCTCATACCCCTTCTCTTCTCTATCTACACCTCCTCCCTTGGTCACTTGATAACCTCCCACAGCTTCCAATACCACCTCTATGCCGATGACACCCAAATCTATCTCTCTACTCCTCACCTCACTCCCTCAGTCTCCTCTTGCATTACTAACTTACTAACTGACTTATCAGCATGGATGTCACTCCACTTCCTTAAACTAAATCTCTCTAAAACAAAGCTGATGACATTACTCCCCTCTTATGCCCTCTTTCATGACTTTTCCATCAAGATCAATAATGCAACTATCAGTCCCTCCCATCATGCCAGGGTAATAGGTGTAATCACTAAACCGACAAAATGAACTCCACACAAACAGGCAAGGAAGCCTAGATAATAGCACTCTGTCTCATCCAAAAAAGTATTGATGTGCGTTTGTACCAAAATTAATATCAAAAAATAAACAGCTGTAAAGGACAGACTGTGTAAAGTCTGTAATCAAAGATACCCATGCAGAGTAGCGTTGTAGAACATTATATACAAAACTTTATTACATTTCTAATACAATGACCAATCACGTCAGTGTGAATAGTTCAAACACTTACTGCCATGTCTGGTTCATACTGTATATATGCCTCCAAAGTACATAGGTACTGGTATTGAATGTGCCACGCACATGGCTCCGTCCGGCCATACTTAATCCATTATGGGGACACTTATATACGTCGTTTCCGGACGTGATGACGTCACTACATTGCCGTTTTTCGCCTGCCAATCATTGTGGACTTTTTCAGAACTAGTAGGGGTCAGTAGTACACTGCTTTAAATAATTTATTTCCTGTGTAGTAGTGCTGTCACTACACCCTCCTGTATTGAGGTGACATCTTTACACCTTAAAAGCATAAAAACTAGACTGTGGAGAGATATCATTAAATCTCTTTCATATTGGGAGTGGCTAATAGGAGAGGACCAAGTCCTATTGCAATAACGTTTTCAATTAAGGAATATTCATATTTCTCAAAGGAACAATCATGAAGTATCAAGGTTCAGATATGGGAGGAAACCTGAAGGGAATTAGGGGAATTTAGTCAAGGAATACTTTAAAATTAGCTCAGTATTTAACCTCTTAGGTATAAGGGTCCCCAGTGTGTAAATCCAGTATTTTTTTTTTAAGTAATATCTTATCAAAGTCTCCTTTTCTGGGTGACATATTTAATGAAAAAATACCTTTTACTTTTAAGTCTTCTATTTGTCCCTTATATACTTCTTTAAAATGTTGCGCTAATAGGTTCTCCCTTTCCTCCTCAGTTTTTTTAAGTTTACTTTTTCTCTTATATGTTCATCAATGCAGGTCCTCAGTGGTCTTTTTGTCTTACCTATGTAGATTTTTTTTTACATGGACATTCCAACATATAAATAACTTTTCAGGTTGAACAATTTATAAATATTTTAATCTCAAAGACCTTTGATTTATTCACATTGGTGAATACTTGACTTTTTTCAACAAATGGACAGGCCTGACAATGGCCACAAGGGTGCATACTGGCTGGTTCATACATGTTTGTCAACCACTTACCTTTGGATTCTGTTTTAAAATTTAAAATATACCAATAGATCATTCGAATTAGAAGTTCTCTGTGCTACCATCTGAGGCCTGTCTCCAATTATGTCAGCAATGGTAGAATTGTCTGTCAATACATGCCAATGTGTTTGCAAAATGTTTATGATGTTACACTATTGTCAACCATATTTTGTGATAAATGTAATAGGGACCGTTTGTTCTGTTATATTTTTGCTACATTTGGTTTCTAGGAGATCTTTCTTTTCAGTGTTTAGAGCACTAGATTTAGCTTTCCTCGGTGTTCTATGTGAATAGCCCCTTTCCATGAATCTCCATTACAGCTTCTTGTTTAAATTGGGTTGTTTCTGTGCATTTTCTCTGTATATGGAGAAACTGGTCAACAGGTATACCTTGTTTGAGAGTTTTGCAGTAGTGGCTATCCGTATGTAGCAACGTGTTTGCTACGGACCTTTTTCTGAATGTCCTGGTGGTTAGTTGATTTTCTTTAAAGCACACGTACTGTATAGATCCAGGAATGAAATTTCCTTATGATTATATAACAAAATGTCAATCTAATATTTCTCTCATTTTGATTTAATATCCTCAGGAATTCCCCGAGTTGGTCCTCCAATCTTTTGCAAAGCAACAAAAATGTACTTTAGCCACTTAAGAACATGGCCTAGGTCAGGGGTGGGCAAACTTTTTGACTTGAGGGCCGCAATGGGTTCATATATTGGACCCGGGGGCCGGACCAAGAGTAGATGAATGATGTGTATGTGTCATCCATAGTAAGTATAGTAATATTCCCCCATAGTAAGCATAGTAATTAATCCCCCATATAGTAATTCATCCCCCATAGTAATTCATCCCCCATATAGTAATTCATCCCCCATAGTAATTCATCCCCCATATAGTAATTCATCCCCCATATAGTAATTCATCCCCCATAGTAATTCATCCCCCCTATAGTAATTCATCCCCCCTATAGTAATTCATCCCCCATATAGTAATTCATCCCCCATATAGTAATTCATCCCCCATAGTAATTCATCCCCCCTAGTAATTCATCCCCCCTATAGTAATTCATCCCCCCTATAGTAATTCATCCCCCATAGTAATTCATCTCCCATAGTAATTCATCCCCCATATAGTAATTCATCCCCCCTATAGTAATTCATTCCCCATATTAATTCATCCCCCATATTAAGTCCCCCCTGTGTCAATTCACTTACCTTTGCTCCGCACGTTCCTCTCGCCGTGTTCCCGCGCCGTTCCGGTGTAGCATGAAAATCTGTCTCCTATGAAGATCTGTCCCCCTCGACGTATCTGCGCATGTGCCAGTTTCAGGCATTAGCAGCCGATCGGCGATCTCCGGCACATGCGCAGATACGTCGAGGGGGACAGATCCTCATAGGAGACAGATTTTCATGCTACACCGGTCTTCAGGGCGGACTGTAAGAGGAGCCTAGCGGGAGCCTAGCTCCGCGGGCCGGATTAAAAGGTCCGCCGGGCCGTATACGGCCCACGGGCCGTAGTTTGCCCATTGCTGGCCTAGGTACATCGGTGAGCTCTAGACTCTTTCTTGTTCCCGTAATCCCAAATGGAGGCAGGCGTATGCTGGAGCCCAAGGGGCTCCCATTGAGGTACCACAAATCTGTTAGTAGTTGGCTCCTAGGAATTGAAAACAGTTATTAGAATGCATGAATTCCAGGAGATGCAGAATAAATTCATTATGAACCCCATTTCCTGGGTAATGGAGTACAAAGAATTGGGCTATTGCTCTCCTACTCCATAAATAGGGAATTAACAAGTAGATTGACCCCACATCAATGCCTAACAATAGAGTTCCTTCTGGTACCTGGACACCTATTTTAGATAGGACGTCCCTGGTATCTTGCACATAGGATTGCAAAGTAAGGACCATATCTTTAATCATATCATCTAGATATTTACCTATTTTTTGTTCAAGAGAGCCATTGACCGCACACTATTGGCCTCCCTGTTGGTCTTAGAGGATCTTTATGTATCTAGGGAATCACATAAAAGGTAGATATATTAAAAACATCTACATTTAGGAAGTTGTATTCATGTTTAGTTAACAAATTTACCCAAAAGGCCCAAAACAATTTGCGGTTCAAAGAGTCCACAAAATTTGAAAAGGGGTTTTCTGGCAACTTGACATAAGTATTGGAATCACTCAGTTGTCTTTTAATTTCTTGTTCATAGTTAACATAGTTCATTAGAACCACATTATCTACTTTGTCACGCCTTTCAATGGTTATATTAGAAGCATTTTTAATTCATTTAGAGCAATTCTTTCTTCAAGTTCTCAGGTCGATTTTTTTCCCAATCAACTTTTAGTTCAGAGTGTACCAGGTCAAGGAAAAGGCTAAGCCATTTATTTTCACTTAGATTGGGAATTCTAGACTGCTTTTAGTCTAGTTATTCTTTTTTATTTTGAGGATAATGTATCTTCATTATCCTTCTCGTCTATCTCCCCTTCATTAAGGAGACTGATCGAGTCATGCTTATGCTTGTTTCTCCATTTTGTTAATCTGGGTTTGGTCTTGAAAAACTTTACCTTCAATATATGAGTAGTTTCATGTGTAGAAATAATTATTAATCAATTGGGACAACACTGGCACTAGAAAGGGTGTGCTATTATCCCTTGACCTGCATTAGGCTTTCTATTCTCTGTCCTAGGACTATCTCTTTCAGGCTTTACAATGTTATGGTTTTGGACAGCACTTTCTTCACATACTGCATGTTCTGTATAGTTCACCTAAGGCACGCTTGTCAGTTAAAGGCTATAAATCGGATTTTATCGACATTCACAGAGGCACCCAACAGGGATGCTCATTAAAATAATTAATCTAATAATAATTATAAGGTCCTCCTGAGATGGTACATGGTACCTGTACAGGTGGTGTCCTGTGTTCCAGATGCCTCACCCCTTTGCTTTCGCGGCTGTGGCTGGGCTGGGACAGTGCTCCATGTTTGGTGGTTGTGTTCGAAAGTCCGGCGGTTTTGTATACGCACATACAACTTTATCTATTCTCTCACCCTGATGAATCTCAGGAAAAACCCTCAGCAGGCCCTATTCGGTAAACCAGTGGAGGGGGCACTGAGACCTGTGTGTCGGTTAATAACATTGATTTTTTTACGGCAGGTAGAATTTCCATTGCACGGTCTTGAAAGTCTCCTGTGATTCTATTCTACCTTTTGAAGGCCAAACTGACATGGATCATTATGAATGAACGCCTGTCGGCGATTCTTCAAGATAATATGGCCCTTTTCAAAAGGGTTTGGGACCCATGGATTAGATACCTATCCAGTTCTCAGTGAATTGGGACCATCTACCTACCCAAGAGGAGGGCGTGCCTCCACTTTCCCTTCTCCCCCCCCCTTTTTTTTTTTCTTCTCTCTCTTCTGTTTTACTCCCATTTTTCTATTCTCTCCTTCTGTCTTTCATTCCACTTTTTTTTTTATTATTGTTGTTGTCAAGCTTATTGTTGACATATCACTTCGTGGTGGGCCTTTATGCACCGTTAGGTTGTTATTGCTGTGCCTTTACCTATGTCGTTCACACTGGAATGTGCCAATATGTCTTCATTGATGGAAATGTTTCATGTTTTTGTTTTCCTCTCTTCCTCCCGTGTATTTCAGGGAGGTGTCTGTATTTTATTGAAATGAATACAAATCTATTGAATAGAAGTAAATATTAATCTTTGCATACCTGAGATAGATTAATTGTATTCGATGGAGAAAAAGAAAGCCCTTTTTTAATATATATTAAAATAATCACCTTCTTTCCTGTCAATCTAAAAATATGGTATTTTTCTCCAAAGCATCTTGGAAAGCTTAACATCTTGAATGAAAAATGCAGCAAATACAGGAGGTATCCAGTGTTGGAGAGTAATTAATACCAGACTAATTAAGCCCGTTGGTGAAAAAATACATCATAATGGTTTCTGAAGTTCTTCCATTTCAGTTGCTTGTCTGTTAAACACAGCATGGCTAAGTGTATTGACTTTACATTTTTGTTTGTATGATAGTGATGGAGAGAGTCCTAAATTATGCAGATCACAAGAAAGATTATTTGGGGGAACGGATGGATTTCACAATGGAAGCAGAAGAAAACCAGGAAAAGGTATGGTACTTCACCTAATGGCTTGAAATGTTTAAAGAAAATGTAATTGGTATCTCCAGGAAAATAAAGCTGTAAAAACTGTGAAACTAAGGTAGAGAGCAGTACTTATAGCATATTGCTTGAGCAATTTATACATTTGATTGAGACTCTCATACCATAAATACTGCATTGAGCTTCAACGAGGCTCTCTCATTGTATTTTCTCCTAAATGTGGGTGCTTGTCAACTTAGAAAAAGAAAATATCTAAAAAACATTCTGTGAATTTGTCAAAAGCTCACCCTGACACAGGTCAAGTATGCCTTGATGATTAAAAAATCAGCACATTCCCTTTGCAGATTGTTCATTAGCAAGGTAAACTTTCACTGCAGCAGAGTGAGCCTTGGATACATTTCCAGTAAAATAATTATTTTCATTGCTCACTTTTGAAATGTATATTTTGGACAGGAATATGCTTTTTTAATGTAGGCTCTTTTCAGCTGGCTGATATGCAGTCTGAGGAGTTCCATGGTACACCCGCTTTTACAGATAGGGATTGCAGGGACCAGTCCATTACAACTCTTCCCATTTTCTGTGGTCCTGTCAGGGTCTTTGGCTGAACTTATGTTTTAGTTTGGGAGCGAGGTCATAGATCTGGGTACGTGTGGCAGCTTGATGATATTCTTAATGGAAACACACTAGGCTTAGACTTAAAATAGGTTTTTCAAAAGGACAAGAAGCTTCGGGCTCACCTGGTAGATTGGGAGACCCCAAGGACAGCCCTTTCCCCCTTTAACCCCTTTCAATAATAGCCAAAAGGCCTCCACACCATCATTTGGAGTAGTAATAGGAGAATTCTGTAAAATCTGATTCACCTGGAATTCAGTGAATCCCACAAAATGTTCAGTGAATCTGAACTTTTGGGTGAATTGTGCTTAAGTCTATGGGAGATAAAAGTTAATAGACATATGTTTGGCAACTTGTACGGCTAATAGAAAAGCTATTGTAAAAAATAACAAAGGCATGCATCTGGAGTCATCAGGAGTCAGGTACGTGTATGAGGGACCTGTGTCAAGGCCAAAAATAAAAAAACCTCACAGGAGGAAAGAGTGTCCTTTTCACACAATTTCAAGGAATACATGGAAAATACAAAAATCCCCTTATTACAGGTTTTGGGGGATACATTAAAACTATACATGATGTCATGAAACAGCATGATTTTTAGGGACAGCCTCTGTGATGGCACTCTTTGACAGTGCACATTTGGATGTAGAAATCATATAAACTGTATTTTTTTACAATTAGCTTGCCTACAGACAGTAACAGTATTTCAATCCACTATTAAAATTTTAACCACTTCCTGCCCGACCTATAGTAAAATGACAGACGGGCGAGCCCCTCGTCGAGGTGTCATATGACATCCTTCCTGGATTGCTCCTTGCGAGTGCCTGCAGGGCCGTGCTGGGGCGAGATCTGTCACCAGCTGTGTACCGGCCCCTTTGTCAGTACCTTGTGACCTGCTGTGACCAATCACAGCAGGGCACATGACAGTTGTAAAAAAATTGATGGCTTCCTTTCATTCCATCAATTGTATACAAGTGTGTCTAGCTGTGAATGGTCACAGTTATCGCATGCATAGGCTGGGCCAATCACAGCCCATCTGTGTCATGTGATTAGCAATGGCCAGTCACAGCTAATCACAACAAAAAAACCTGAATTAATCTATGTCATTCAGTTAAATGCTTGCTTATAGCAAATAAATTCTTTGTTATAAGCAAATTGTGGACTATAATGTTACTATGGTAACATTATACTCCTTTGGTCATAATGTAATATGAAAAAAAAATCATAAAAAAAGAGAAAAAAATTTATTAAAAAATAAAAAAAAAATTGAAAGAAAATTATTTTTTTTTTTTTTAGTACAGTCACCAGTGTCCCTGATCACCACCACACCAGTTATATGATTATGCTGCACTGCACTGGTGACAGTATGTAAAAAAAAAATTTTGAAATTAATGTTTTTTCATTTCTGCATTTTCCAAAAAATTATGACAAAAAAATTACAACTTAAAAAAACTCGCCATGCCTCTTATGAAATACATTGAACTGTCTACTTTGCAAAAAGGGGTAATTTGGGGGATATCTGTACTGTTCTGACATTTTTGGACCTCAAGAAATTAGATTGGCTGTCAGTATTTCAGGATTGATCAATTCTCAGATATATTCCATAGTTTGTGAACTCTATAAGTTTCCTACAGACTAAATAATAAAGTCTGATTTGGGTTATTTTCAGCAAAGAAATGTAGCAGAATACATCGTGGCCTAAATTTATGAAAAACAAATATTTATTTTCAAAATTTTATAACAGAAACAAAGAAAAGCATGGAAGTAAACTTTAAATTACAACCTTAAATTACAACCCCTGAGAACAAAAGCCCACTATTTCTTTCAAGGTAAAGCATTGTTGAAAAACTCTGCTTTCTTATGGACGAGTCATCACAAGGCTCCATTACTGCAAATTACATAAGTAAGGTACAGCACCTTCAATTTTCTGACACTAAGGCATCTGAGTCTCCTGCTTAACAGTTATGAGACTAAATTTTCTATTTCCCCAATTACTAAAATAATTTTAAAAAAAAGCAAACAGCAGTCTAAATTTTAAATAAAATACAGCAGAATATAACAAGACTTAAGTTAGTACTATTTATAGACAGAGGTCACAGTGTATACAAAGAGCCTTTATTTTCTTTGACAAAAAAAAAGTGTGTATAAATATATATATATATATATATATATACACACACACACACACACACACACACACAGAGGTCTGATATTGTTCTATGTACATTCCTTGTTTTATTGATTGCATGTAATATTCTTATTTTCTGATATTGTGGATTTGGGGTTTTCATGAGCTGTAAGCCATAATCATCACAATTATGACAAATCACGGCTTGAACTATCTTGCTTTCCATGTAATGAGTCTATCTCATATATTAGTTTCACCTTTTAAGTTGCATTACTGAAATAAATGAACTTTTGTACAATATTCAAATTTTTCGAGTTTCACCTGTGTATATATATATATATATTTATTACACACACAAATACACACAAGCACTGCCTACCATTGTTGGTTTGTTTGGTTTTTCTAATTTTTAGGGTTAAAGGGTGTAATTAGAATTCTAGAAATTCACAGTGTATTGCTCTTTAGGCATATCTAAACCTCATCCCTATTTTAAAGTTGAAGTTTGCAAAAAGTGTCTTTCACCAATAGTATTGTGTGTATGGCTGCAGTGGGTTCAGTACTATGGGTAACTCCTCGTCATTACAAATAAATACATGTCGAAGAAAATGTGGGACACACTGTAGTAACTAAGTGATATTTCCGACTACCTGCATATACAGCAACATTTTACAGCAGTAAAATTTTTTTTTTTCACAGATAAACTTGGCATCACTAGTCACTGAAGAGCAGTCTAGTAAGTACACAATATGTCTACCACTACATTACTGAAACATATGTGTAAAACAAACAGGGATTTCATACCATCAAGCTGAACTATAGCTGTTAAACTTACATTTATGACAGAGGAATAATACTGGCTTTTCACTCATTTTTATTTGATACAGCTTTATTGTCAACATATTGTTGCCAGCTTGTTGTTTAAAGTACATTTGCCAAAATAAATGGTACCACAATGCTTCACAGTAGTTAAGAACAAGTATTTAAAGTGAATCCATAAGGTACATGAATGTCTCCAAATTGATAATTATGCTAAAGTGTATTTTACAAACATCTGTGAGCCAGAAAGCCCCTGGATCTTTGATACAGTCTTGGGGAAATTCAACTTTTGATTTGGCAGGTATTTGTGCCAGTTTAGGCAACATTAGTTAAATGGGTGAGAAATCCAGGTAGTTCTAACTAATTCAGATAGTTCTTATGAATTCCTCAAGTTGCCATTGTCATATGGCCCTTAACAAAAAAAAGTAGAGTAACTTTTTACAAAAAGTTCCTTCATTACTCTGTGTACGTTTGAAAGATCTCTGAATAGCTGCTATTCTGTGAATCTTCTTGCAGCATTGTAAATAAAGTTATTAAGCTCCGTAGCATCTTAATTTCTCTTCTCTCAGCAGAAGCACAAAGTCCAATCACACAGAAACTTTAAATGAAACATGTGGTTTTGCTCAAAATAATTATCTTGTATAGCCAGAAAGCTGTCAACATTATTTCTGATTAGAAACTTAATACAAATGTTTGATAGTAGGCCAAACCAAGAGTTAGTATGTGTATCTAGATATGTTATGTTATGTTATCTTTTTATATTTATTAGACATTCCAGAAGATGGGGATGGTTTTGCAGCTGCCAGCATACCTGAAGATTTTTCAGAAAACATTACACTAGAGCAGAATACTATTATTCCTCTAGACAGCAATTTTCAGTATGAAGTCATAAAAGACAGACTTACAAACGAAATGTGTGCATTTATTCCATCCTTAAAAATTCATTGTGATAACAAGATGTTAAAGGTAACTGGACATGGCGATTTAATGCAGGCACGTCTTCGAATCAAAAATATGATTGCTTCAGTCAGAGAACGCAAAGTTGATGTCTCCCCAGCCATAGCAGGTTTTCTTCTCTCTTCAGATAGTGCAGAAATATCCAAAAAGATATTTGATAGCTCAAATAAAGGCCTTGTGTTTCTAGATATTTTGGGCGGTTTACGTATATATGCATCTTCTGATACTCTACTTGACCAAGCTGAAATTACTTTGCAACAAAGTCTCAAAGTGGATAACATTCCAATTGCATCAGAAGAAAGAGGGGCCATCTCACACGAAAACTGGAATCATTTATTGGATATTTTAAATAGTTCTGGAGATATTCAGGTTGGTCTCAAAGAGGATAGTGATAGCAGAGTTATCACCTTGTCCTTAGTGGGTTTGACTAAGGCAGTAGAGGAAGCAAGCAAAACATGTAATCACTATTTATGGCAGAAAACCTCCATCAAAGAGGAGGTTGATCTAGCACACCGTGTAGTTGCAGAACATATTGAGGATTTGCTAATGAGCTTTGAAGGTAGCCAACTGTCAGTTACAATTCAAATTTCAGAGCCTCCAGGACAGACTGTGACTTTGATTGGTCCACAAGATGAAGTGATCAAATGTAAAGATAATCTTCAAGCATTTATTAAGAAGATACATGTGAATAATCTGTGTATTAACAAGCATGGAGCAGCACATTTTTTTAACAATCAAGGAAAGCAAATACTAGATAGAATTCAGAATGCTTTCAAATGTCGCATCTTTGTTTGTGACTCTGAAAGTGGGAATCGCAGAGCAGAGGGTGCTAGCAATGATCAGAATGTACTTGGTTGTACAGAAGATGTAAAGATGACAAGGAGTGTATCTTCTGATGAAGGAACACAGCAAGCAGAAATATCTCAAACAGTCAAGACACAGAGGAAAACAAAAGAAAATAAACCTTCAGCGGTCCAGCTTGTACTGAGTCGTGGAAAACTTGAGAATAAAAAGGTAAATCAAATATAATATTTTCATTTATAAGCCAGTTCACACACTATAGATATACATACCTTACTATTATATGCACTGACACAGTTTTGTGTTGTATGCAATTGTAAAGTGTGTCCAAAATGCTGGATTAAATTATTTAAAAAATGACAGTTTTTTGAAAGAATGTTTTATTTATGTAATGTTACAAAAATTAATGGACAAAACAAGTGAAAAAATGCTTTCCAGCTAATGGAAAAATAGATAAAAACTAGCTAAAACTGCAAGGATAAGGAATTATTTAATTAGGGCTAATTTGGGTGAACTAAGGATTAATCTTAGAACAACCTTTATTTAAAACTATGTGGGTTTCATGGAGCTAATGTTATGAGCACATCAAATGGACAAGACTTTGATCTGCTCTAAGGAGCTAAACAAGATGTATTGCGGGTATATTGTAAAAAAGTTGTAACCATGTATTTGGTTTTAACAACCGCATGCTTCCCAACTTTTGAACTTCAGAATGAGGGACAATTGAGGGAGAAGTGACCTGTGGCTTGCTTAGCGCAAAATGGCAAAATGGTTGTGACTAAATGCTTAACAGTGGGAGGGACCTAAGGGGCGTGGTTAAACAAAACCTGGGCTTCCTTGTACCCATAAAATATACTTTGAGAGCTGTGCCACAAGCAAGAGTTTCACAGACACAAACTCCAGCACAATAATAAAAAAAAAAAATATCAAAAGCTCCCATTACAAATGGTTTTGCACAAACTGTGAAACATGCATTACACAAAGTGTGGAAGAATTCAGGAATGCATGATGAACAGAGTGCAGGATTCAGGAGCGCATTTCATATAGAGTGCAGGATTCAGGAGTGCATTTCATACAGAGTGCAGGATTCAGGAGTGCAGGATTCAGGAGTGCAGGATTCAGGAGTGCAGGATTCAGGAGTGCAGGATTCAGGAGTGCATTTCATATAGAGTGCAGGATTCAGGAGTGCATTTCATATAGAGTGCAGGATTCAGGAGTGCATTTCATACAGAGTGCAGGATTCAGGAGTGCAGGATTCAGGAGTGCATTTCAAACAGAGTACAGAATTCAGGGATGCGTTACGTACAGACTGCAAGGTTCAGAAGTTAGTTAAACCGCAAAAAGACACCAATTAAACTTACACCATACATTTATGTTCTAAAATCTTGATTAACAGCATAAAGGAGCTGAGGCAATAATGTAGGCATCAGATGGATAACAAATGAGTGCAGCCGAACAGAACCTGCAGCAGAGTAAACATCTAGCACAGCCAAGGATTGGCGAACAAGCCGGCGGAGTACAGTTGCAATGAGAGAGTCAAGTCCAACCTGTGATGTTGGGGATAGGCAGGGCCTACATGCATTTCAGGGGCTCCACCCTCTTTTAAAAACAACCCGTTCATAGTGAAACAGCCAACATTTATACAGTGCCAACTGGGAAAAGGTGGCAAGGGACAGGACTAATTGAAATTTCTACATGTGCACCCGCAACGATGTATAATTCAGGTATATTATACACCGCTGCAGGTGCACATGCAGTAGTTCCAATTGGTACTGCCCCTTGTCGCCATCTTCCCTGGCCAGCAATGTATAAATGCCAGCTGTTTGTCTGTGCAATGCTTTCTTGACAAAGGGGACAGAGCCCCTGAAACGGATATCGGCCCCGCCCATCCCCTACATCACAGGTTGGAGTTGGCAGCTGCATGCTCTCTCTCACTGTGGCTGCAAGCCCCGCTGGCTTGCCCGCCAATCCCTGGCTGTGCTAGATGTTCACACTGCTGCAGGTGCTGTTCGGCTGGAAGTTAGCATATAAAGAATAGATAGAATAATGCTGGACAAAGCCCCTGTACACCGGGACTGAGTTCAAAGGTGAAAATGTGGGAAAGTCCCACCCAGTCCGGAACTGTTGGGTGGTATGCAACCTTGTTACCCTTTTCATGCATATTGGAGGCACAGTAAGTGCCCCTACAACACATCTTGTAAACTGACATTATTTATTTGTATGGAAAAAAGGTGGGGTGTGCTGGCTGTTTTTTCACCCAGGATCAGTAAGAGGATAATGTATAATAGCATCTTCATTATGCTCAGTATAATCCAAAAGAAAAGCGGATTTGCATATTTATAGGAGTAGTATCCTCTATGATTAAGCTTATCGGCTGAGAAATGTTAGAGAATGCAGGGATAAGTACCAGCCACACATCATGATAAAGTTCTCTTCTTTATAGGAAATCTGTCATGGGAAAAATACAGGGCCTGCCATTGCAGACTTCCGAAAGTAAAATATTAGTTGGCTGCTTGTTATCCCTATACTTTATTTTTAATACTTCCTGAGTCACTGATCTGTAACAGGTATTCATATAAAGAAAATGGCCTTATATGCATAGTTGTTCCAGACCAGTGACTTAGCCTATTGAGTAAGAGGATCAGTATTACAGCCATGCAACTAGCATTTTCAGAAGGAGAGTTTGGCAATGGCAGCCTTGATTTTGCTCTGCTAATAAATTTTCTTTAGCCACTTAAGCAGTCACATCCTTTATATAGAAAAGATATGTTTTTTTAAACTTCTGTTATGAGCCTGTTTGTCACTTAGGTTAATATATATATATATATATATATATATATATATATATATATATATATATATATATATATATATATATATATATATAAGTTAAGTGACAAGGTATATATATAGTGACAAGTGACAAGGTATATATATATATATATATATATATATATATACACACACACACACAGTTATTTGGGGCACAAATATTTCTCTATTTCTTTTGTCAATATTGCCTTGCAAAAATGATTTTATTTTCTATGCCACCTATAGAGGTTGTGATTTAAAATATAGTGTTACTGTACATAGAAAGTATGTATGAATTATGTTCTATATTTTGTCCCATTCATAGTGACAATAACATTAAGCTTTTGGTACAAAACACTGCATAGTTACATAGGTTGAAAAAAGACAATCCACGACAACCAATAGAAGAAAAAAAAAAACGAATATAAAACCTCCATATATACACAATCATATCAAGAGGAAGACCATTTTTTTTAACAAAAAAAAGAAAACCAAAAAAGTACTAATGGTTCAAAAAATAGCAATAATAAAACACAAAAAATTAATAGCTAAGGAAAGAAAGAGGGGATCAATTAGATAAGGCTGACTAAGCTTAACTAAGGATTAAAATGGGTTAAATGTTTTGGTACCTTATTTTTAACTTGTAAGATGTTTGAATTGATATCATATGCAAATCAAAAACCTCCCCTTTGTTTTGCAGATTAGCTTTCAATAATGTCATTAGCATAAAGTGATATTAAAGGTAATTTATCATACTTATCTGCTCTGAGCAATGGTTTTGCACAGATCAACCCCAATCCTCCTCTTGTCAGGTCCCCCACCAGCGCTCCTGGCTCCTCTCTCCTGCTTAGTGCCCCCATAGCAAGCGATTTGATCTAGGGACACTAATGCAAGCTTGCTCTCAAGCCCCACTCTGTGTGTCCACAGCTTGGCCCCAATCTCTTCTCATTCGCTGGGATTGACAGCAGCCAATGGCTCCCGCTGCTGTGTCTGAGCCAATGAGGAGGTAGAGACCCGAGAGAGCAGTTGTTCTGGTGCACAGAGCTGGATCGCGATTGGGCTTCAGTAAGTATTAGGGGGGCTTCAGAGGGAGGTAGGAGAGCTGCATGTTGAAGGTTTTAACCATCATACATAGAATGCATGATAGTAAAAGCCTTTAGAGTCACTTTAATCCAGAATTATTTATGATTAGTTACTGTACATTCCATTGAAGATGACAATATTTGTAGATCCTTTGTATTTGATTTTCAGGCTGATGTGCTGGTTGCTCCTTTACTATCTAAAAATCCGGTTCTTGAAGCTTTGAATGTTACTGAAAATCTGAAAAAGAAGGGAGGTGATCGGTTCAAAAATCTATTTATGGCTGCTCAAAAAACTTTCGAACCTGGAAGCATTTTCCCACTACCAATTCCTGGAGACAACTACCTACTAGACTGTAATATTGTAATCTTCATTGCCTGCCTCCCATGGGATGGGCCAGGTGGATCATCATCAATTGCGGTAAGCTCTGCAAATATGATCATTGTAATATTACTGTAAATCTTGAATTCTTGGTTCCAGTAACTGTTAACATGATGCCACATATTGGCATAACCACTAATATTATTTCAGACATCTAGTAAAATTACAACAACCCAAAATGTATTTATTTAATGGAAAACGGTAAAATTACTAGAGAGCTCACTCCCTGTGCTGTATCAATGGAGGAGCACATTGACATCCTAAGCTGCTCTAATGAGTTGGACTACAAACACCTCCCCCTCTTCTTATCTTTATTACATGAGAGATATGTTTTTGTAGTTCAGATAAGATTACTGGAAAGGCTAATAACATTGTTTGAGCTTTTAGTTCAGTCCACAAAACATTGTATTTTCTATACTTGCATAATATGTACCTAACTTAAAAAAAGAAAACAAATGCAACCACCACATTCATAGATTGTTTAGCTGTGTAGAGCGTCTGGACAACCTGCTTAATTTATTGGGTCTCTTCTGTCCTGCACCTGTGATGATCCACCCTTACCTGGATCCAAGAATACCCTTACCTGGATCAAAGAACGCAGACACACCTTAAAAGTTTAAATGAGCTTTATTAAATGGAAACGCTATAGAACTGAATGGGTTAACCATTTACAATTGAGAAATGTAGGCACCTTGTTAAGCAACACAATTCACAGCATGTCTCTGTTAGTTTATCACATCCACCTGGAAAGCAACAGGTGCAAAAACGTGCAAAAGGCAGGTACAGGAGAGTGATACTGGCTTGTCATGCAGATTAATAAAAATTCAACGCAGTAGATTACTAAAGATGGCATTTACAATAGCAATACAGCCTACCTTCAACCTACTTCAGATATGCCCTGCCTAACCACTGGGACAATGTAGAGAGTCTGCTGGCGATGGGGTCCTTAGGTTGGAGCACTCAGTTAAACAACATGGTGGCCAGAGACTTCTCACAACTGATGATGGTTCTGGTCCTGAGCAGCACCTCAGTGGCCAGCGAAAGGGTATTTCCTCTTGAGCCAGTTCTCTGAAGCTGTAACAGGCTGTGGTAGCTGGAACCCTGAGCTGGGATTGCTGAAACACTCTGGAACAATAGCACAGTCAATAGCCTGCAGCCTGACTCCTGCACACAGTTTAGCTTGGAATTCAGATGCAGCATAGCACATCTCTTCTGGCAGAACAGATTCTCTGGCAGTAGCAAGTGATCAGCAGCTCACAACAGACAGTCCAGTCCCTCTCTCTGCCTTGGCTCTAGGTAGCAAAGTCCACTTGCAGCTTTCCTCCTACAGCTTAGTGCAGTAGCAGACCGTACTTAGTCCCAGAACCCTCTATACCAGGGGCGGACTGACCATTGGGGAACTTGGGCACTGCCCGAGGGCCCGGGGTTAGTAGGGGGCCCCATGAGATGTTCCTGGTACCTTTCATAGGCTTTTTGGGTGTGGTTTGAGTGTGGGCGAGGACACGGGCCCCATGATCCCCTTTTGCCCGGGGGCCCCATGAGTTGTCAGTCCGCCCCTGCTCTATACCAGCTCTTAGGTTCACTGCAGTCTACATGTAGTTCTGAGTTCACTAGCACACAGCCTAGAAAACAGCTGTTTGCTCTCTCAAGCATATAGGAAAAGAAAAATAAATTCACTACTCTCTCACACACTCTCTGGGCACCAAAAGCTCTTCTCTTGGGTCCCAGACCTCTCTTACCAGGTCCCACATGGATCGGTCCCTTCTCTCAGTGATGGGCAGGGCTAAAAATGGCCAGCAGTCAACCAGGGGCCAGGCTGGCCCCGGTAGGCAATCAGAAGTTCTCCTTTCCTAGGGCTGCTAGGGGAAGGTTCTCTACAGCTGTAGTAACAGCCAATCAGGGTGCTGTCCAACCTCCTTTCTCCTTGCCGCTGTTCATCTCAGGAGAGAAAAGAAAAAAAGTCCTTGCTGCCGTTTATGTTGTGAGTGTGACGGTCACGGCATCAGACACCCAGCCCTTCTGTCAGACACCGCCTGGCTGTATCTCTAGCAACCCACAGCGCGGGGTTCCTCGGGGCGCGGAGTCTAAGTCCCAATCTGCTTATTCACCAGGGACCCTGATGGTGGGGATGGACTTGGAGCAGACTGAGACCAGGTCGCGACCCCTGAGTACGTCCGGCAGTGGTAGAGAGTACCGTCAGAGGTGTTGTGGGAGTAGAGCCTGACGTGAAGAGGCTTGTAGGCCTGGCAGCAGGGACTGATCCGTGTGAGATGGATGGACAGTCAGCGTAACGTAAGGCGTAGTCAGGCAGGCCGGGTCAGCAACGTGCGGGTAGCGAGGTACCAGAGGAGCAGGCAGAGAAAGGTCAGGGTCACGAGCCGCGTTCAGCAACCAACAGGCAGTGAGGTACCAGAGGATCAGGCAGGAGAGTGGTCAGGTCAAGCCAGGGGTGAAGCAGGAGACAATCAGCAGGGTCAGGATCAAGCAGAGGTCGGCAACAGCAAACTTCACAAATCAGATCACAGGAACAAGACAATAAGACCAAACGGCAATTGTACATACCTCCTGTCCTGTTTAAATAGCGCGCCCTGCGCTGTCATTGGTGCCAGGCGCGTGTCCGCGATTGCGCATGCGCGGCCATCGCCGCTGCTGCGATCGACCAGGTCTCGGTGCCCGCTGGCTAGAGCATGTCGGTGTTCTGCGCATGCGCCGCCCGGCGTATCGTGGCAGAACACCCGACCCCTGAGATTGCCCCCCCCATGGGCAGCCGCTGGATGCCCAATTGCTCTCTCCTGTGTGGGCGATTATTGAAAATATCCCAAATTAATTTAGAGGCATGGATATTCTGGGCTGGTTCCCATGAGTTTTCCTCCGGGTCGTAACCTTTCCATTTAATGAGGAATTGAGTCTGGCCTCTCCTCTTCCTACAATCCAGAATCACTTCAACCTCAAATTCCTCCTCCTCATCAATGTTTATGGCTTTCGGAGGTCTAGACCTCCGGTCCGGGAATGGATCCAGTGCTGCGGGTTTCAACAAGGACATGTGAAAGACCAGGTGTATTTTAAAGGATTCGGGAAGTACGAGTTCGTATGCCACCTCATTAATCTTTCGTTTCACCCTGAATGGACCCATGAGTATTGGTCCCAGTTTTCTTGATGGGCAAGACATTTTCAGATTCGTTGTGGCCAGCCAGACCTGGTCCCCAGGGTGCAGAATGAGTTCACCTCTCCTCCTCTTGTCGAAGGCCTTTTTATTATCTTCCTGGGCCCTTGTGATAGCTTCTTGTAAGACTTTGTTGTTTGCTGAGAAAAACTGTAACATATCCTGTGTAGCTGGCACTGGACTTTCTGGAATCGTGTCGGGTAGAAATGTGGGATGGAACCCGTAACTGGCGAAGAACGGAGATTGTTAGGTAGCAGAGTGATTCGCATTGTTGTATGCTAATTCAGCCAGTGGCAGGAGAGTCAGCCAATCATCCTGAAGGAAGGAGGTGTAGCACCTGAGATACTGCTCCAGAGTCTGGTTTGTGCGTTCTGTCTCCCCGTTGGTCTGTGTGTGATATGCCGATAAGGATAGTTTGATTCCCAGGGTCTCGCATAGTGCTCTCCAGAATTGTGAAGTGAACTGGACCCCTCTATCTGAGACAATGTCCTTTGGGACCCCATGAAGTCTTACCACTTCCCTCACAAAGACTTGTGCTGTTTCCGCAGCCGATGGCATGTTTCTCAGAGGCAGGAAATGGGCCATCTTGGACAGCTGGTCCACAACCACAAAAATGGCAGTGTGATCTTGGGATGGTGGGAGCTCCACGATGAAGTCGATGGAAATCATTTCCCATGGCCTATTAGGTATTGGTAAGGGTCGTAGCAGACCCCAGGCCTTGCTCCTGGTGGGCTTGTTCCTCTGGCAGATCGCACAGGACTTCACATACGCTTCACAATCTTTGGCCATACTTGGCCATCAGAACACCCGTTGCAGCAGTTCCAAGGTCTTCCGTACCCCAAAGTGGCCAGCCAGAGGGTGATCATGGCAATAGCCCAAGACTGCGGTACGGGTTTCTTCGGGAACCATGATCCGTCCCTCCTTCCACAAGAGTCCTTCCTTGTCTTGTAAAGAAACCCCGGGTGGACTTGGCATTCCCACGGATGCAGCCTGTAGTTGGGACCGTAGCTCGGTCTGTAGAGCAAGGAAATTCTCTGTAGACAGGATGGTGTCCGGTTTGTGGGTCTCCTCAGGATCTTCAAACATGCGCGAGAGCCCGTGGGGTTTTGTGTTCTTTGATCCCGGCCTGTTTGTGATATGGAACACAAACCTCGAGAAAAAGAGTGCCCATCTAGCCTGACTCCTCCAATGCTGCCTTGATGGCCAGAAGTTCCCGGTCCCCAGTGTCGTAATTCCTCTCTGCAGACGAGAGTTTTCTGGAGAAGAAGGCCACAGGGTGCATCAGTTCCTTGACACCCTTCCTCTGGGAAACCACAGCCCCTACCGTGTTCTCGGACGCGTCAACCTCCAGGATGTAGGGTAACGAGGAATCTGGGTGGCTCAGTATGGGGGCCTCGGTGAACAGCCTCTTCAAGGACTCGAAGGCCATCTGTGCCTCAGGTGTCCACCTAAAATGCACCCCTTGTCTGGTGAGTTGGGTGATGGGGGATACGAGGCCCGAAAAGTTGTTAATGAACTTTCTGTAAAAATTGGCGAAGCCAATGAATCGCTGCACACCCTTCTTATCAGCCGGTACCGGCCATTCCATAATAGCAGAGATCTTTTGGGGATCCATGGCTACTCCCATAGTGGAGATGATTAGCCCCAGGAAGGAATGCTGCGTTGTTCAAAGCTGCATTTATCTGCCTTTGCGTACAGCCCATGTTGACGGAGTCGTCCCAACACGCTCCTAACATGACCTCTATGCTCCTCCAGGGACACGGAGAAAATCAGGATGTCATCTAAATAGATGACCACAAAAACATCCAAAATATCTCTGAACACATCATTAATGAAGTGTTGAAAGGTGGCTGGGGCATTGCATAGGCCGAAGGGCATGACCAATTACTCAAAATGCCCAAACCTGGTACGGAAGGCTGTCTTCCACTCATCTCCCTCCTGAATGTGGACTAAATTGTAAGCCCCCCTTAAATCCAATTTCGTAAAGATGGATGCTGTCCTGAGCCTCTGAAATAATTCTGGTACCAAGGGGAGCGGGTAACGGTTCTTTATCGTAATTTTATTTAGCTCCCTGTAATCCACACAGGGCCTTAGGGATTTCTTCTCAACAAAGAAAATTCCTGCCCCGGCCAGAGACGTAGAAGGGTGGATAAAACCCTTCTGGAGTTTCTCATCGATATATTCTTTAAGTACCCCTAACTCTCGCTCCGATAGGGGAAAAATTTGCTCGAAGGGCACCCAGACCCCGGCAGCAGGTCAATGGGGCAGTCATAGGTCTTATGTGGGGGAAGGTTGTCCGCTCCTCGCTTACTGAATACGTCAAAGTAGCTGTGGTAGGCCGGGGGAATGACTTGCGTCAGTTCTGCATCAGTGTCCAAGCATAACAGAGAGCGTGAAGCTAAAGGAGCCTGGGGACAGCAATGCTCCTGACAGTAGGGGGAACTGAACTTAATGGTACCGGTTCTCCAATTAATCTGGGGGTCGTGTGCCCGTAGCCAAGGAAGCCCCAGAATAATTGGGAACAGAAGGGATGCGATAGCATCTAAACGGAGGAACTCTTGATGGTGACCAGCCACCGTTGCACAGAGAGGTGGGGTCTTCCGGTCTACCACCCCTGACTTGATTCGGGACCCATCAGCCAAAAAGATGTTCAATTCACATTCTCTGGTTTGTAGGGGGATCTGTTGCTGTGCTGCAAAACCTAGGTCTACAAAGCAGCTACAGGCTCCTGAATCAACAATTGCCGTCGCTGACACGGTCCTTCCGGGAAGCTGGAAAGAGATAGGCACTGCTAAATAGTTAGAACTATTAACATAAGTGGGAGATGCGGCAGAAAACACAGATGCACACTTACTTAGTTTCGCTGGGCAGGAACGTACCACATGGCCCGCTTCCCCACAATACAGGCAGAGATTGTTGAGCCGACGTCTCTGGCGTTCCTTAAACGTCAATGAAGGACGAGTTAACCCCACTTGCATGGGTTCAGGCGTGTCTGCTGTCTCCGGGTATCGATTTCCAGCTGGCAGGGCGTCCTGGACTGGGACGCGGGGTAACACCCACGTAGGTCTCTGACCCTGGCCGGACCTTTCCATCCTGCGTTCCCGCAACCGTCGGTCAATCTGGATAGCCAGAGTGATGAGGTCCTCCAGTTTGGCTGGTGTGCCCACTCTGGCTAGTTCGTCCTTTGATGGCTCAGACAATCCTATGTGGAACTGGTGGTGCAGGGCAGCATCGTTCCACTGCGTGTCCCCTATCCAGCGTCTGAACTCCGCAGCATATTCTTCGGCTGCCCAGCGACCCTGTCGGAGTGTTTGTAGGGCCAATTTGGCCGACGCTGTCTGCTGCATGTCGTCATAGAGAAGTGCAATAGCTTCAAAGAAGATCAATACAGTCTCCAACTGTGGTTGACGGGTCTCCAGTAGATGGTAGGCCCAAGCAGCGATATAACGAATCCCACATTCATGGATTCCGTGGAAAAGGTCAGCAGCTGTAAGCTGAAATAAATCTGGCAGGCATTGCGGAAGGCCCTGAACTTTGTGCGGTCCCCATTGAACCGTTCCGGTATCGGCACACGAGGTTCCGGTAAAGGCATAGAGGCCGCTGCTCCGGCAGGTGCTTCTGGGGGACCTACGGCCGAAGACAAAGGCCCCGAGTCCGGGGGTGCAGAGGCGGACGTAGTTAGCGTCTGAATTCGTCTTTCCAAATGGGTATAACCCTCCTGCAGAGTCTTTACCACCTGGGTTAGCGCCGCCAAGTGCTGGCATATGTCCTCCAACGGGGATGGTCCTCTTCCAGGCTCCGACATCTGGCCGTTTGGTACTGTCAGACACCGCCTGGCGGTATCTCTAGCAACCCACAGTGCGGGGTTCCTCAGGGCGTGGAGTCTAAGTCCCAATCTGCTTATTCACCAGGGCCCCTGATGGAGGGGATGGACTTGGAGCAGACTGAGACCAGGTCGCCCCCCCTGAGTATGTCCGAGGATAGAGTACCATCAGAGGTGTTGCGGGAGTAGAGCCTGATATGAAGAGGCTGGTAGGCCTGGCAGCAGGGACTGATCCGTGCGGGATGGATGGATGGACAGTCAGCGTAACGTAAGGCGTAGTCAGGCAGGCCGGGTCAGCAACGTGCGGGCAGCGAGGTACCAGAGGAGCAGGCAGAGAATGGTAAGGGTCACGAGCCGGGTTCAGCAACTAACGGGCAGCGAGGTACCGGAGGATCAGGCAGGAGAGTGGTCAGGTCAAGCCAGGGGTGAAGCAGGAGACAATCAGCAGGGTCAGGATCAAGCAAAGGTTGGCAACCGGAAACGTCACAAATCAGATCACAGGAACAGGACAATAAGACCAAACGGCAATTGCACATACCTCATGTCCTGTTTAAATAGAGCGCCCTGCGCTGTCATTGGTGCCAGGCGCGTGTCCGTTATCGCGAGTGCGCATCCGTCACCGCTGCCACGATCGCCCAAGTCCCACTGCCCGCTGGCTAGAGCGTATCGTCGCAGAACACCCAACCCCTGACACCTTCTCACCAAACACGTGACCGAAGGACTAGCCAATCTAAAACCGCACTGTCACGTGCATAACAATGCCACACCCAGCTGCACCCTGCACAACGATTTTCCAATTAATGGACCACAATCGATGTACCGGCAGCCTGAGCGTTTGTTACTGGGTCAGGTTAATTACACAATTAACCCTTCACACTGCCACCACCTCCTTTTTGTACAGAGAAAGAGGAAACTTGGCGATATCCGCTAAAACACTATAATGGTTGAGATAATCGTCTGCACAGTAGCGTCTCTTTAGAGGCAGGAATTCGTAAATTGCAATACAGAGGTATAGAAACAGTTCAACACTTTCAGAAAGAAAGATTTATTACTAAAAGGTCAAACGGGTGCAATAAAGATATTTACAGAAAAAGATGCAACTAAGATATATATATATATATATACATATACAGAGCACAACAGCACAGCAAACAGATAACAGAAAGAAGTTTAGGTAAATAAGTACTTGCCAAATAAATGCCTGGGGTTAAGCAGTTTCCAGTCTGATGACCTAAAAAAGGGATTTCTGGTCTTGCACTTAGTTGCGATGGTCCAACAAGACTCTTGGTCAGCTAGATGGTACAGAGCCGACAGTCCTCACTTTTCTGACTGAACACAAAAGATAACACTTCTTTTCTCTACTCAAAATCTCTGCCCACAATGAACAAGCCAAGCCTTATTTGGCAAAGAATTGTTAGGCAGGGCTCAGCATCATACGCTGGTTGCATTCCTGAGGGAGGGGGAATGAGGAGATACATGAAGCCTTCTTATGACAGGGAGATCCTGTGCCTGCCTCTTATATGCATGATCCTACACCTCCCCCTCCCCCTCCCAAGTGACTGCATATTAGTTTAAGAGAAATACCACAATGCAGAAACCTGGAGCAAAATGGAGAACTGTGCCTCTCCCTGTGGGCATGATTGTGACACCTCCCCCCTCAGGTGGTTGTATGGGAGGGGACTACAATTGCCCTCCTGATGCAACCGACCTCTGCCCAGAGGTTTACCTTGGGTTGACAGGGTGCCATTGCACTGCGGGAGAACCAGGTTCCTTCCGTTGTGCCGACCAAGTGAGTAGTCACGGGGGAGCACCAGTCGGCTGTGACTATCCAGACATTGTGGTGACTGTCGGGGTGCCCACCTGTTCACAAAACACTTCGGCTCAGGGATGTCATCTGCTAACATATTGAGATGTAGCTTTTTGTCGAGGTAGAGAGTGAGCTTTCCCTCTCCCGTCTCCTTCCTCGGAACCAGGACTACATCTGACCCGAAGGTAGTGGCGGCTGTGTGCACCGGAACCGGACAGGCAAGTTCTGGAAATCCACAGGTACCTTTGTCCAAGATGAACAGTCCTCTTTACCTGCTAGCATCCAGGACACCAATTCCGTCAGTTTCCTGTCTGCTAGGTCAGTCACGGGTCCAGCTGAGCAATGATAGTTGCACCCAGGCGTCTTACCGTCGCCAGCTGCATCCAAGACTGACGTAACCTGCTTCTTAACCTGGGGAGTCGGCCAGGCCATAACTGCCTCAGTCTCCCCATTCCCAGACCTCTGGGGGTCTGTTAGGGATCCGGGTGTGACCAGAAATGTGTGGACTGACACAGGGAAGTAGCAGGCTTCAGGAACACAGGCATAGTCAGGGCTGGAGAGGTGGAATGGTCAGGCGGGCCATAAGGTACTTTCAGGCACCGCCCAGCGGGATCTCTAGTGACCCAGAGAACAGGATTCCCCAGGACGCGGAGTCTAAGCCCCAGTCTGCCTTTTCACCAGTGCCCCTTATGGTGGGGATGGACTTGGCGCAGGACTGAGACCAGGTCGCGGCCCCTGAGTGCACCCAACTGTGGTAGAGGGGTCCGCCAAGGGTATGTACCGGGGGAAAGCCTGATGTGAAGGGGCTGGCAGGTTTGCACAGTAGTGACTGGTTCCATGCGGGATGGATCGTCTGGGTAGCGTCAGGCGTAGTCAGGCAGGCCAGGTCAGCAACGTGCGGGCAGTGAGGTACCGGAGGAGCAGGCAGAGAATAGTCAGGGTCACAAGCCGGGTTCAGTAACTCACGGGCAGCGCGGTACAGAGGATCAGGCAGAAGGATGGTCAGGCAAGCCAGGAGACGGTCAGCAGAGGTCAGGATCAAAGCAGGGTCAGCAACTAGGCAGATAACCAGGAACACAGGATACCAGGTACAGGGGCTCATGGGAAACATACACCAAGGCCCTGATCACAGGCCTGGTCATTCCTTAAATACACCTCCTGCAATCAGCCCCAGGTGTTGGCTGACTGTAGGAGTGAGCTTCTGGCTGCTGAGAGCACCCACTGGTCAGCGCTGGTACTGCAGCCCACGCGGCAGGTGAGTCCCACCACCAGTGCTGAGTCCATTCCTGACAGGGTCTCTTCCTACCGGTGGTTCCCAAAACTGAACCACTGACATGCCCCTCTGACAGTTACCATTCTCAACTGTCAGACTAGGCACTAGGCAGTTTGCTCCTGACTAGTGACAGGGGCCCAGGTTGCTCTCCCCAGACAGGGCCGAACACCACAAGGCCCCTAAAGTGGGCAACTGCACCCCGTTCCATTCCACATTGTAGGACATTCCTGACCCTTGGGGAGGTGGTTGGTGCGTTCTCAACCCCAAGTAGCTTTCCGGGAAATTCAGGCAAGCCACAAGGACTGGTGAAGGCTGACTCGTGAGCCTCCTGGGTTAGAGATGGTGGCCCAGACCCTCTGCTTAGGTCCATGATGGTTAGACAGTGGGCCCCTTCCCGATGCTTCATTACCTCATGGCTCCTAGGCATGGGGTAGGCCACAACCATAGGGCTGGCGCTCAGTTTTCCAAGGTCCTCACAAAGTCTGGTCACCTGATCCTGTTTGGGGACCGAGACTACCGGGGATGTCCAGACTCTAGCTGACCCCTAGGTACCTGACGGCACCATTCCCTCTGTATCTTTGGCCCGTTCAGTCTGTACCTCCTGTCAGATGAGGTTGGCTGAAGGCATGGGGGAAGGATACATCCTGCCGTCCAACTCATGAACAGCACGGGTTTTCCTGAACTCTGACACCATCTCTCATAGGCCTTGCCAGCAGCTCCTGTACTGGAATGGAAAGCAGAGGTGATTGGAGCTGAAGGCCGCAGCCCCCTCTCAGAGACCCACTGATCAACTCCAATGAGGCCCCTTGCACTTGCAATCCAGGTGTGCTGTCACTGCCTAGGACACATGTTTGTCTGCCTGGTGACACACCAGGACAGGTCAGATCATATGACATGCTTTCAGTCTCCCTGTCAGGCCTTTGTTTACCTTTCACAGCAGGGAAGCTTACAGCTATCTGGCTGCTGAGGTCCATGTGTGAATCGCTTTCCAGTGCTGCCTTGAACAAGCCAAGCCTTATTTGGCAAAGAATTGTTAGGCAGGGCTCAGCATCATACGCTGGTTGCATTCCTGAGGGAGGGGGAATGAGGAGATACATGAAGCCTTCTTACAACAGGGAGATCCTGTGTCTGCCTCTTATATGCACGATTTAAGAGAAATTCCACAATGCAGAAACCTGGAGCAAAATGGAGAACTGTGCCTCTCCCTGTGAGCATGATTGTGACAGTGAGCACTACTTGACAGAATATAAAGAGCCAAGCCTAGTGCTTACATTTTTGTCTAAATATATATTAAACTAAAAGTGTGCATGTGCACAGCCCCAGAGTTGGTCATGAGCTGAATGGGCTCCGCTCACTACCGGCTTATCACAGCTACAATAGGCAGCACTGGAGCCCCCCTCACCCACCACGCTCCCTGCAGCCAGGATGCATCTCAGGACAGCAGGGTCAACCAAAAAAAAAGCCTCACCAGCTGGTAAACTATTCACGCCCAGCATGCCCCTCCCCAACACAGCCTTGCTCACTAAGATGGCGCTGGAAGAAACAGAGACAGCGAGAGATGGCTCTGCATCAACACAGTCCAGCTCTCCATTAAATATTCTCTTCTGACTCAATGTGCAAAGGTTTTAATTTCCCTTCAAAAAGAACGAAAGCCTTTCAAAACTACTTTAAGAGAGGAAAGATATTTTACCCTTACAGGAAATCCATTTCTCACGGGACTCCGCCTCAAAATATCTCAGTGCAAAATATCCTACCTTCTACTTGTCCAGTGGCACGGAGAAAAAGAAAGGAAGATTTGCACCTTCATGCCCTCTAAGGTGATAAAGGATAAAGAGGGTAAATATCTCATAGTGGCGGTTAAGATTAACGAACAACCAGTCACCTTGATCTATTATGCCCTGAATACTGGACAAGTGGAATTCTTTAATAATATGCTAAATGTTTGGCTGCCACAGGCATTGGGCCACGTGGTCTTAGGGGGAGATAGAAAAATTCCACTTGATCAAATGTTAGACAAGTCCAATTCCCATAAATCCATTCTAAAAAACATTCTGAAACAGAGCTGAAAAATGGTGAAGTTATTACGTCAATATGGTCTGATCAATACCTGTCGAGAACATAACCCCTGGACAAGGGATTATACTTTTTACTCACATATACATGGTACATGTGTCTCATTGACAATATTTTTATGCTTACCCCTCTGCTACCATTTATTGCCTCTGTAAAAATCTTACTACACCCTGGTCAGATCATGCCCTAGTGTGATTGTCCCTTTCTGATATATGGATCAAACCGCAACCCTCTTCATGTCACTTAAATGCCTCCTTACCTAATGACACAAGCCTCTCAGTGGCTTCCCCAAAGTTGCACTCTGCTCTTTCCAGCCTGACACTCCTTGCCCTTCTTCAGCAGCCATCTTGCCCACAGCATGTCTTGTCTGGACAGCACCATATCTGTCAACATGCAGACATCCACAGCTGACAAAGTGGAGGCATCCCAGTCCACGACGGATATTCTGGCAGCCATAACGGCATGTAAGGAGACTCTCACAGCCAAGACTGATTTCTTGGCCACAGATATCAGCCTTATCATGCATGACATGGATAAGTTCTGCTCCCGGTTGTCGGAGGTGGAGAATCGGGTTTTAGGGCTGGAGGACATGGTGTGAACCGATTCTAGGGATCTACATGCTCTTCAACTCCAGGTCAAAGCCCGATAAGAAAAAGCCATTGATACAGAAAATAGGCTGTGAAGAAACATACTTGGACTTCCAGAGAAGGCAGAGGGGAGTAGACTTGCCGAGTTTGTGGAACAGCTACTCCTCAATTATTCAATATTACCAACATGCCACCCACCTTTGTGGTCTAACGGCTCACAGGGTTGCTCCTGCCCACAAACACCAGGAGCACCACCCAAAAACACCTGTGAGACAGGGACATTAAAATCAGCCTTCTGTATCCCAGAAAGCTCTGAGTTGTGGATGCCGATCGTATCAGATACTTTGACACTTCTGAAGCAGCGTCTGACTGGCTGTACTCCTGCTAAATGCCATCCACCACTAGGCCTTCTGCTGCCTCATTACCTATTACCAGCAAGTATACCAGCTCCTTGTCATCACACTCTTGTCACTGTGCCTACCCTATCTTACTTGACAGCTTAGTTTACTGATCTTTTTTGCCATTCCCCCTCCTGTATTCCAAAATCCTTTTTTGATCGACCAAATTAAATTTTTTTCTTCTTTTTTGTGGGGTCCTCAATCCCTGAGGTACAAGTTGTCTACACTAATGCACCCTTCTACCCAAGGGGGTCTGGCAATTCCCGACAGTCACAAAAATTTTTTGGTCACCCAGCTAGTCATCACAGTTTGGTGGTTTTGCCCTAACCTCACTAACACCCCCACCATGTTGGAAGCGGCAGTAGTCTCCTCCCTCAAGGCTCTGCAGCTCCTCTTGTTGCATGGCCCAAAGGCCCCATATCTGCTCACCCTGCCCAAGCTTACTACCATCAGAACTTGGAGAGCTGGCCTTGGGTGCAAAAAGTTTCCAAAACGAGCGGTCACATCTAATACTGCACTTTGACTGACTGTGCAGAAAAACCTACCTCCTGCCTGTATGCTCATCTGCTCTCAATATCCCAACCTACCCTAGATAATTTTAGGGCCAAGTGGCAGAGTGACATTCAACACTTAGACGAAGATGACTGGGATGATGTCTGGGACTTTCCCTTCCGCACACTAGTCACCTTGTGAGACAGACTCATACAATATAGGATAGTACATAGGGCCTACTTTGCTCCTTCCTAACTGAATAAAATGAACAACTCTTTGCCCTCTGTCAGGAGCCAACTGGTGGTAGCCTCTAGCGACCCACTGGCCGAAGTCCTTCAGGGCGCTGAGTCTAAGCCTCAGTCTGCTGGTTCACCAGAGCCCCTGATGGTGGGGATGAACTTAAAGCAGCCTGAGACCAGGTGGCGACCCCCCGAGTCACACCAGCTGTGGTAAAGGCAGCCGCCAATGGCATAAAGCAGGTAAGAGCCAGATGTGAAGAAGTATAACGTAGTCAGACAGGTCGGGTTGGTAACAGCAGAGCAGACAGTACAGAGCAGCAGGCAGAGAATAAACAGGTCACAGGCCGGGTTCAGCAACAGGAGGTCAGGCAATCAGGATCAGGCAAAGAATAGTCAGGACGGGCCAAGGGTCAGTGCAGGAGAGGACAACAGTATCAGGATCAGGCTGGGTCGGAAACAAGGCAATCAGATATACAGAGCAATCAGGAACACAGAAACAAGACCATAAGGCAATTTGGAGATGCACAGGGCTGGCTTAAATAGGGTGCCCTGTGCGCTCATTGGTGCCAGGCGTGCGTCCGCGATTGCGAGTGCGCATGCGCGGCTGCCATCGCCCAAGCCCCAGTGCTCGCCAGCTAGTGCACATCGGCGATCTGCGCATGCGCATACCCGTGTGCAGCCGAGATCCCTGACACCCTCTGAATGCTGGGAATGTGGCCAATCTCTGGGAGATTCCTCTCATTTTCTGGTCTTACCCAGTCATTAGTTGGTTCTGAACTAGGGTGCTATCCATCATTATTACTGTGTCATTAACCCCTATGCCCATGGTTGTGGAAGTCAGCCTATTGGGTTTGGTGGAGACTCTAATTCCTACAGTGGCAGGGAGGACATTTGTCAGTCTTCTGTTCTATGCGAGGAAGGCTACAACACTACACTAGAAGAAAGAGGCTCACCCATTCACTCCCTTCTAGAAAAAATTGGTGAATAATAACCTTTTATTGTATAAAGATATATAGATATGTTAACCACTTGTCCTCTTGAGGATTTACCCCTCTTCCTGCCAAGGCCATTTTTTGCGTTCCTTTAACTGAGAATTGCGCGGTCATGCAACTCTGCACCCAAATTAAATTTATGTCCTTTTTCCCCACAAATTGAGCTTTCTTTTGGTGGTATTCGATCGCCTGTGCGTTTTATTATTTTTGCACAATAAAAAAAAGGACTGACAATTTTGAGAAAAAAAACAATATTTATGACTTTTTGCTATGTCCAGTAAAATTTTTTTTAAAAATCACATTTCGGCATAAATTACACCAAAATGTATTCTGCTACATGTCTTTGCTAAAAATAATCCCAATACATGTACATTAATTGGTTTACGTGAAAGTTATAGCGTTTGCAAATGTCAATATATATACTGGGATTTTTAATTTTTTTTTATTTTTACCAGTAATGGCGGCAATCAGCGACTTATAGTAGGACTGCAGCAGACATTGACACTGGGGGGAACTGACTTGGTGTCACTTACATCCCCAGTGACACCAATACAGTGATCAGTGCTAATAAAAAGCACTGACACTGTACTAATGGCACTGGGCAGGAAGGGGTTAACATAAGGGGCGATCAAAGGGTTAACTGTGTGCTTGGAGTGTTTTACTGTGGGGCGGTGTGTTGGTGTATCACTGTAAGTACACTGCTCGAGCAGACTGGGAGGAGGACTGTTAGTAAACAAAAGCAGCCCTCCTCCCCATTGGAGATCTTCGGTAATCACCGGGCGCCGGCGGGTAATCCCCGGCCGGGACCTAGTGATTGACAGCCGTGGCCGCTAATGGCAGCGCAGGTAGGGCTGGAATGCGAGGGGGGTCTGCAGGGACTTGTTACCACGCATGGATGTACATGAGGCCTTCATGGGACTACCTCTTATGTTCTGGAACTGTATGACTATGGCCCATGGTTTTTGAAGTTCCTTTTGCATATTTATAGGGGCACACGTCAGGGATGCACTTTGTCCCCACTATTGTTCATCTTTGCCATCGAGCCCCCGACTATCAAAATTAGAGACTGCACCAATATACAGGGAATATACTGCAGGGACAGGGAACATAAATGTTCCCTTTTCCCGGATGATATGCTCATGATGCTATCTTTCCCAATTACTTCCATTCTGAATCTTTATGCACTCCTGAGGCCTTTTTCCCTCCTTTCCAGCCTCAGAGCAGGGGCGGACTGACAACTCATGGGGCCCCTGGGCAATAGGGGATCATGGGACCCCTGTGTCCTCACCAACACCCAAAAAAACCTATGAAAAAGCCAATGAAAGGTACCAGGGGCATCTCATGGGGCCCCCTACTGACCCTGTGCCCTCAGGCAGTACCCGAGTGTTCGAATGGTAAGTCCGCCCCAGGGGCGGACTGACAACTCATGGGGCCCCCGGGCAATAGGGGATCATGGGGCCCCTGTGTCCTTGCACAAACTAAAAAAACCTATGAAAAAGGTACCAGGAGCATCTCATGGGGCCCCCTACTGACCCCGGGCCCTCGGACAGTGCCCGAGTTTCCAAATGGTCAGTCCGCCCCTGGTCCGCCCCTGCCTCAGAGTGAACCGAAATTTCAGGTGTTGAATATGTCCTTGGATAACCACACAGTCCATGCCTTTAAATTAACCTATGCCTTTAAAATGACAAACTGAGGCCCTTCCTTATCTGGAAATGTTCCTAACTCCCTTCTTGCACACTTTATATTAAAAAAAAAACAATCCCCCACCATTTAGGAAGCTTTCTGCTGATATGGAAAAATGGAATACTAATCATGGTTTGGCAGGCTGCACTAAAATTACCATTTTTCCAAGAATTTTGTACCTATTTTGCACTATTTCAGTGATATTAGGAATGCCTGATTTCAAAGAATTTCAAAAGGAAAATGAGGTGGCCTGGGAGTTCCAGAGTTGGTTAAATATTTTTATGCAGCTCAGCTGGCACAAATGATTATATTTCACACCAAAATGCCTCCTCTTACTCCCCTAGGCCAATTGTACATACAGTATGCTGTGGCTGCCACCATACCTTGCATTAAAGCTACCTGCAGACTTTAATTGTTGGCCAGCCATTCATGCAATCAACATCAGGAAATTCCACTCCATATTGCTGGAGAGGTTCTTTTCTAAATATATTTTATTAAAAGACACACTTAAAACATTATTTTCCAAATGGATTCTGCAAATTAAAAATTTCTCTGCTAAGACTAAAACTGGTGCGAAGATTCCTAGAACCATTAAAAACAAGAATGGCACATGAAAAGAATGTCCTATTCGTCTCCAATATTTGGGCTAGTAATTGAACATCTGGCATGTATAATACATCATTTAAAGATGTTGAGATTCCAAATGGAATCTATTATACAGGTGGAAAGATTATCTATGCAGCAAAACAGGCCAGAGAGCTGGCAAACACCCATGACAACATTATGGAGTTGTGTGGAAATACCACCTCATAGGAAACAAATTGCTGTTCTAGCTTTACTGATGAGCCAAAGTACCTGGGTTCGGTTCGGGGAAGGTTTACTGAATATTACTGAAGTTTGGGTGCCGAATTCTAACTCCATTAAAGTCAATTGGAGCTGAATCCTAGAAATCATTTATGGACACTTTTTAATCTAGATTAATAGGCAAGGGAATGTCAAACAAATGTCATAATGGAGGGGCTGGGTATTGCCTTGGGAATGTGCCAAAACAAACTTTTTAAAACTTTTTTGGGAGAAATAATCAATTTTAATAAGTGCAACATTAAAATGGAAAAATTCCTCTAAATAACATGCCTAGGGGATGTCCTGAACCTGCATGTGAAGTACTGCATCTGTACAACCTACCACAACAAAATTGACATTGATAAAACAACAATTAAATTTAAATTTCCAATAAAACAACAGCTCTTGTTTATTTCATTCTGGTGGAAATTAATCTATAGCAGGCACTTATCCTACATTATCCTAGTATAGATGTTATGGGGGGACCACACACACATGAAAAATGGCTTGGGGATCCCCTTAAAAAATACTTATCAGACCCATATTCTTGATGTTTGGAAATAACATTTCATTGGTTCATTTGGTCATGTTCACATATTTTGTGAATGAGTAGGGATACTAACCCATTCATGTAGGGGGGCAGTATATCAGGGCCTCTTTATGTTTAAAGGGACTTCCAAATGCCGATAACCCACCTGCTTAGGAACTCTCAAAAAACCTGGGGACAATATGCTTGGGGACGGTGGGGGGTCATATTTGGCAAGGTACCCTCCATATGTTGGGGGCATGTAGCCTGGTATGGCTGGGGGGGTCTATCCCTTCTCCTAACATGCCTGGCTGCATGCTCAGATAAGTATGGATTTGGGGGATCCAATGCTTTTTATGCTTGGAGTCTCCCATAACCACTTGCCTATGGGCACTTTTACCCCCTTCCTGCCCAGGCCAATTTTTACCTGTCAGCGATGTTGCACTTTAAATAATAATTGTGCGGTCATGCAACACTGTACCCATATGAAATTTTTAGAATTCTTTTTCGCACAAATAGAGATTTCTTTTGGTGGTATTTAATCACCACTGGGTTTTTTTTATACTTTGTGCTATAAATGAAAAAGACCAACAATTTTGGAAAAAAAAAAACATTTTTCTTCATTTTTGTTATAACATTTTGCAAATAAATATTCCGCAAACTATGGTATATATCTAAAAATTTATAAATCCTGATGTACTGATGGCCAAAAACACCAGGACAGTACAAATACCCCCAAAATTATTGCTTTTTGGAAAGAAAACAGTCTAAGGTACAGTATTTAGTAAGAAGCATGGTGAGTTTTTTTTTAAGTTGTCATAATTTTGTGGAAAATGAAATGAAAAAAATATTTTGATAATTTTTTTTTTTTACATGCTATCACCAATGCAGTACAGCATCACCGTATAACTGGAGTGGCGGTGATCAGGGACACTGACTGGTGACTGTGTAATAAATAAAATTATAATTTTTAAAAAAATGTTAACATTTAAAAAAACGTTATTTATTACTTTTTTTTTATTTTTTTGCTATTCCTTTTTTCTACTCCTGTGACCAGAGCAATACAATGTTACTGTAGTAACATTTTAATACTCTGGGCAAGTGATCAGGATTTTGTTTTTTACAAATTATGATTGCTTATACCAACAAGTTACATTGGTATAAGCAAGCATTTTTACTGAATAAAACATAAATGATTCATTCAGTAGTTTTTGTTGTGATCAGCTGTCATTGGCCATAGCTGATCACATGCTACAGATGGGCTGTGATTGGCCCAGTCTGTACATGTCATCACTGTGACCAATCACAACTCGCAGCACAGTTGTAAGCAGTGAATGGCATGTAAGGAAGCCATTGTTTACAACTGGCATGTAATCTACTGTGATTGGTCACAGCAATCACATGACACTGGCAGCGGGCTGGTGTAGTGATCTGTCATCAGTCGTGTTACGTGGACACAGCCAGTGACAGATTGTACTGAGCACAGCCCGTGGGGCACACACGAGGCACAATCCTGAGGGGACATCATCTGACATCCTCCCAGGATAATAGGGTTTCCGCTTGGCCATCATCATACAATAGATCCGGCGGGAAAGAGTTAAAAACCATACCGGACCTGAAGAATCTGGTATTAATTTTGAAGGGGGACCCTATGTCATTTCTTTTTATTGTCACCCTTTGTTTACACTCACCCGTCAGCTTACAGCTCAATGAGATGAGCAGGGATAAGTCACTGGTTGCTAGAAAGTTATTGTCTGCTGGCTCCCAAGCAAGCAGTAGCCCTGAGCGGGGGGAGGGGGGTGGCCAGGGTGGAGTTAGGCTGAGGCTTTTATCACCTACCACACTCCAGGCTTGTATGGTAAGTGGTGGCTGAGATTTTTTTCTCCTTGTTCTGGAGATTACAGTTGTGACCAAAATTATTCAACCCCCAATGCTGTAAAGGGGTTTAGGGACTATAGTGTACATTTGGAATTGTATTCAGAATCAAATCCTACAAGGACGTTGTAACTACCCAAATGCAACTAAAATGACATCAATTGTTTATGTAATACAGTAGTAAATGGTTCTTATGTGGTTTCTTCATTGCCACAATTATTCAACCCCTTAAAGACTACCACTCTGAAGAACAGAGGTTCATACAGGTGCTTTCCATCAGGTATTGAAAACACCTGTGGATGTCACCGAGCAGCAATCAAGCATAATAAGCACCAATTAGGCAGCTTTAAAATGACTGTGATACTCAGCTCCTTCTAGACATTTACTGGTGTGGTTACAAACATGGTGAAGGCAAGAGAATGGTCCAGGAAGACAAGAGAAGAGGTGATTTCTCTTCACAGGAAGGGCAATGGCTATAAGAAGATTGCAAAGATGTTAAACATACCAAGAGACACCTTAGGAAGCATCATTCGCAAATTCAAGGCAAAGGGCACTGTTGAAACGCTACCTGGTCGTGGCAGAAAGAAGATGCTGACTTCGACTGCTGTGCGCTACCTGAAGCGTAGAGTGGAGAGAAGTCCCCGTGTGACTGCTGAGGAACTGAGAAAAGATTTGTCAGATGTGGGTACAGAAGTTTCAGCCCAGACAATAAGACGCACACTGCGTAATGAAGGCCTCCGTGCCAGAACTCCCAGGCGTACCCCCTTGCTGTCTCCAAAGAATAAGAAGAGTCGACTGCAGTATGCCAAAAGCCATGTGGACAAACCACAAAAGTTGTGGGATAGTGTTCTGTGGACTGATGAAACAAAATTAGAACTGTTTGGGCCCATGGATCAACGCTATGTTTGGAGGAGGAAGAACAAGGCCTATGATGAAAAGAACACCTTGCCTACTGTGAAGCATGGTGGAGGGTCAATCATGCTTTGGGGCTGTTTTGCTTCTGCAGGTACAGGGAAGCTTCAGCGTGTGCAAGGTACCATGAATTCTCTTCAGTACCAGGAGATATTGGATGGAAACGTGATGCAGTCCGTCACACACCTGAGGCTTGGGAGACGTTGGACCTTTCAACAGGACAATGATCCCAAGCATACCTCCAAGTCCACTAGAGCATGGTTGCAGAGGAAAGGCTGGAACATTTTGGAGTGGCCATCGCAGTCACCAGACTTAAATCCGATTGAGAACCTCTGGTGGGACTTAAAGAAAGCAGTTGCAGTGCGCAAGCCTAAGAATGTGACTGAACTGGAGGCCTTTGCCCATGAAGAATGGGCGAAGATACCCGTAGATCGCTGCAAGACACTTGTGTCAAGCTATGCTTCACGTTTAAAAGCTGTTATAACTGTAAAAGGATGCTGTACTAAGTACTAAGATTGAATGTCACTTGGGGGTTGAATAAAACTGATAATGCTGTGAGCACAGAAAAGACATTTGTGGTTATTTCATTATAACTGTTATGTTATATTTGTCTGACCTACAAGTGCCTCTTTAATGTAAATGTAAGCAAGATGACTGAATGATCAAAAGCAATGTCAAACTGGCCAAAACACTCAATTTCAGTGGGGGTTGAATAATTTTGGTCACAACTGTATATGGAGTCAGGGTGGACTCCTAGCCTGACCTGCACCCTACAACGAATGGGGGACATAGGTGTAACAGCAGAGACCCTAAGGTTGACTTAGATTCACACTGAGCAAGAAGCTGTCACATTTAGCAGCAGTAGTAATACTGCACTCATTGTATCACTTTTTGCTGTTTCACTCCTGTAATTTGGCTGTTCGACAAACCTCTGTAGCCTAAGCTTAGTCTGAGTCAGGGTTTGGACTGAACCCAGAGCTCATCCAACTGACTTTGCTGGATAAGTATACTCTCCATGAAATCTAATGAATGGACTGACTTATTTTCTCACTGTTTGAAGCAAAACTCCAACAAATGGTGTAGGATGTGGACAGTATTTGAATCCACTTGGCCTGGAGAGACAGCATGGTCTTTGTTGCAGGTTGCCAGTGACATTTAAAGGAGCAGCACCCAGTTTTGAGAACTGTAGAATTGCATTGTATGCATTATAAAAGATTTTATTTGGCAGCTCAGAAGTTCTTATGTGGTGGTTGTCAAGTAGTGAGACATAGGGCCCTTTGCAGCCCCTGAAATCACCAAATCGACACACAATTTTCAGTATATGGAATGCTAGAAAAGATTGTCAAAGTCTGTACGCAAAGTAGAGAAAATGATGTTCAGACACTGAACATGCTACAGATGAGATTGAAGACCTATGCTGTAGTAGAAATGGCTGTTATTACTCCTTTACAAAACAATGTGCCAACTCTCACTACTGGTTGCTGAGGTCCAAGGGCCCCACAGCAAGAACCATAGTGGAGCATGCAGCTATTGTCAATGAAAGTCTAATGCCTCATAGGACATAGTCATGATGTGGAGGCCAGCAGATGGAACCAAACACAGCCTAACACTAGGCAACTGACAACTCAAAAAGGTGTGTAGGATGTACAAAATTCTTTGGTGGCCCAAGGTCTACAAGAGAGTGAAAATAGTACTCCACTCACCAGACCAGTAAGGAGTTGTATTCTATTTTGCAGTGGAGAATTATTAATAGGGGGTCTATTTATAATTGTCTTCTCTCCAGATTCACATGCCATTAACCAAAGATTCACCCATTTTTATAACTGAAAAAGTGAAATTGGTGTCTTCTTGGGTGAAAACATTGATAAAGAGATCCCTAGGTTTTTGCAGATCAGAAGTCTGCTCACTGATGTCATAGTGCTACTTTGAACCCTGCTCTTCTAATTTATAAGCCAGCAAAAGTTCTTCCATGTCCTATTAGAAGCTAGCCCACTCAAAGGGAATGTTTTCCATATCCTCATCCATGACACCAGGGATGCAGCTTTGGTTTCCAATTTATAAAAATGTATGGTATATATAATAGCTGAACAGGCTATAATTTAAAATGTCATAGCATTTACTAGGTTTTTAAAAAATATGTTTTAAATTCTCTTTTCACTCTGCAATCAGCCAAGATGTTCTATAGTGGCAAATGTAAAATTTGTCTTTCATGGAAGTATAATGGGTGTACTCAGACTGTAGACTTGTTTTTATAGATTCTTTACCTTCCTTTTCTTGTAATTGGCTCTGTTTCCCAGAAGTATGCACAAAGCTTGAGGTCGGATTACAGGTAGCTTTTTTTAAAAGTATAATGCTTACCTGTCAGTGTCCTTGATTTACTGCTACTACAAATCTGACTCTGATAAAGTCATTGTTGGACTGTAGGAATTCCACACTGTCAGGTGGGAGATCAAAGAACGTGTACTGTACAATGATTGCATAGCTCCCAACTGTCCCTGATTTGGAGAGCTTGGACCTCTTTCTTCCTCATTTGTCCCTCACTTTTGTCTGATGTATATTTAGTATCTATATATAATGAGGAAGTTATGATATAGTGTTTTACAGTGCTAAACCTTTCATCCAATTCCTGCATTTTTACATTTCAAAAGCCAGTATAAAGAAATAGAATTGGTACAAAAAATAACTTTTGTGTTTAACCAATCATTTTTGTGTATTATGTTTTCTCCATGTAATGGGGATGCTGCAGGGGTGTTTCCTCTGCTTACAAACTTCTTGCTGATAGGTGTTCCCTTTTCTGTTATCTGAAAGTTGGGATGTATGTTCTGCACATCTCATTTCATTGATACAATTCTAACCATTAAATGAAAAGTTTATTTCTACAATCTAAATTTGCTTCTGCTTTTTTTAGGCTTTGAAGAAAGGAGTTAAGAACATGCTTGAGACTTGTAAATCTAAAAATTGGAGTTCAATTACAATGTCAGCTATAGGACCTGGATTTAAACTGAAGTTTCCGGAAGAAACTGCAGCAAAACTGATTGGAGAAGAAATAAAATTGTTTGTGGAAGGTGCACAAAACCTTAGTTTACAGAAAATTGAGATTGTAATTCCTTGGGAATTTCAGGCTCTCTACATTGTAAGTATATAGGAATTCTGTACTTTTTGGGTCAGGGAATCTGGTTTAGAAATATATAAAACATCAGTTACTTTGGTATAGAACTACATAAAATATCAGATATTTCATTACTACAGTATACTAGCAAAATAGCAGCTAAGTAACACTGTGATAGAAACATTAGTTTTATGATCGCAGAAGTGATTGCATTTCCTTTTAAAAATGTATATACAGAATGTATTCTTGTGTAAGATGCAAAAGCTAAGAGTCTGTGTTGTTAATGTTTGAAATAGACATGAGTTACATGAAAAAAGCCACATAATTCTTGTCATAAGTTGCACATAAAAATAATCACTGATATACGAGATACCAAAAAGCAAAAATGAAAGCATTTATAAATGGAATTATTAGTCAAAGAAGATTAGCAGTTAGGAAAGTACATAAATGTCTAATTAGTCAGTGAATGCCCAACTAGCTCAATGCCTTCTACCTGAAGTCTGTAATTTACAATTCTATGGAAAAATTGAGAATGGTAAATACTCACAATTAATACTAGATGAATTGCAAAAAGTAAAACGACACATAACAATTATATCATTAGTAATTAAGTAACCATGTGACCAGGCTATGAACATTCAAGTATTTGCTTTTTTTTATGAAGCAGTAAATGGTTTAGAAATTTCACTACCAAGAACATCACGGTTATGGAAGAAGATAGCCAGCTCAGTAACCCTTGCATTGCCTTATACTAGAAGCTCATGATCATTTCAGCCACCCTGAAATTATACAGAAGGGTCCCCTAGACTCTGCTGATCAATGTGTACTTGGGATTTGCTGCTGAAATGACACTGATTGCAGTCTTTTTCAACAAGTATGACTAGACTCCCATGTTCCTCCTGTCACTGCTGCTCTGCTCTGTGTGTGAATGTGCCTGTCAGATCCTCCCTGCTGTGTACCCACAATCTGATCCCCTTCCCAATCTACTGTCTCCAGTATGCCATTCAATGACCACTGCTCTCCCCCTTCCTGGACCATCAGAGACAGCAAGTTGTGGAAGATATTGTATTATGGGCACTCAATGGGAGAATCAGATGTTTTCAAGATGGCGAGTGGGGAGGTTGGTAAACATGTCTCCATTTGTGAATGAACATGAAAGTGCTCACTATTGAGCACTTTCATAATCAGTAGCAAGTGCTGTGGAGCAGGAGGTGTGACGGGCGTGGCGTCAGACCCCCAGCCCTTCTCACCAACTAGTGACCGAAGGACTAGCCAATCTAAAACTGCGCTGTCACGTGCGTAACAATGCCACGCTCAGCTTCACCCTGCACAAAGGTTTTCCAGCTCACTGGACCACAATCTATGTGCCGCAGCCTGAGAGCAATTGTCACTGGGTCAGGTTAATTACGCAATTAACCCTTCACACTGCCACCACCACCTTTTTGTACAGAGAAGGAGGAAACTCACCAATCTTAGCAGTAACACTATGATGTTTGAATAAGCGTCTGTATACACACTGTCACCGCAGGCAGATGTATGCAGAAGTTTAAAACACACAGTAGTGCTCTTCAGAGACAGGGATTCTTAGTTTGCATTAAAGAGCTTTAGAAACAGTTCAACACTTCTCAGAAAATAGGATTTATTACTAAAAAGGTCAAAATGGTGCAATAAAAATATTTACAGAAAAAGATGTAGCATATATATATATATATATATATATATATATATATATATATATATATATATACAGAGAGCAATAACACAACAGAGAGATAACAGAAGTTTAGAGAGGTAGAATACTTGCCAGGGTCCTTGATTTAAGCAGATTCAAGTGTCCTGAACAAAAGGGTACCGTTCTCCCAAAGTTGGCTCCTGATGTTAAAAGGGAGATCTCTTCATCTTACTTCTCCAGGCCTGACAGCCTATTTTTAGTCCTCCAGCAGGGGGTGTCTCTGAAACCAAGGGCCAATCGCCTCATTTGGGGAGGGGGTTCAGGCGGAGACCAGGGCTAGGACCAAAATCCCTCCCAAGTTATACCATGGTCAATAACCTTCCATAGGTACATGTAGCATCCTATCCTCTGGTAGGATAATATGCAGAATGATATTCTGAACGTCCAGACATCAAATATGACATATCTGCTTGGGACGGTTAAGGAGATAACTCTTTCTGCTCTCGGGTAGATGTAATTTAGGGATGTAAGGTATCAGGTGACTCGCATTAAACTGACCTATCCGAATATATGCTTTGTTTGTACGTATTTCCTGCCGAAAGTTATGAAATTGTATGAAAAAGTGGTTTCAAATGGGATGTAGGTTTTACTGCTATTCCGGAATGCTTTTCAAGTCCAGTGACTGATGGGTTTATAGCTTTACAATCAGCTCAGAGCAAAAGTCTGACAGACACCATGGCATCAGCTAATTGGGTTTACAACCATGAAGGGTATCCAGCTGTGCCTGATGCACTCCTGAACTCAGCCACACCAGACCACATGCCATTCAACAAAAAGGGAGGGGGGGCTGATTTGGAGTGAGAATGACACAAGATGGTGGATCTAAGCAACATGAATGTCCGCGTCCATATATGTACGTACGATTGCTACACCTCCCCCTTCAGGTGGGTGCATGGGAGGGAACTGCAATTTCCCTCCTGACGCAACCAACACCTGCTGCTGGTTTGGCTGCCCAGGACACAGATCCGTTAGGCCCAGACGTTCACTTTGGGGTGCTGTTCTCCCTAGCGACACTGTTGTGCCAACAAAGTGCATTGTGAGGGGTGAGCACCAGTCCGCTGTGACTACCCTGATCTCGCGGCAACTGCCGTGGGGTCCACCTGTTCACAAAACACTTCTGTTCAGCTTCTTGTCGAGGTAAAGAATGAGATTTCTCTCTCCAGTCTCATTCCTCAGGCCCAGGACTACCTCTGACCAGAAGGTAGTGGCGCCTGTTTGCACTGGGGCTGGACAGGTGAATTCGGGAACTCGCCTCCCAGGTGTGCCTACGGGTACCTTCATCCAGGTTGAACAGTCCTCTTTACATGCAAGCATCAAGGACATCATTTCCATCAGTTTCCTGTCTGCTAGGTCAGTCACCGGTTCAGCTGAGCCATGATAGTTGCACCCAGGCGTCTTACCGTAGCCAGCTGTACTGAAGACTGGCGTAACCTGCATTTTGGCCTGGGGAGTAGGCCAGGCCATAATTGCCTCAGTCTCCCCATTTCCAGACCTCTGGGGGTCTCTTCCTACCGGTAGTTCCCAGTGCTGAACCACTGACATGTCCCTCTGACAGATACCATTCTTGACTGTCTGACTAGGCACGGGCAGTTTGTTCCTGACTAGTGACAGGGGTCCAGGTTGCTCTGCCCAGACAGGGCCAAACACTGCACGGCCCCTAAAGTGGGCAACTGCACACAGTTCCACTCCACATTGTAGGTCATTCCTGACCCCTGGGGAGGTGGTTGGTGCGTTCTCAACCCCAACTAGCTTTCCCGTGAATTCAGGCAAGCCACATGGGGTGGTGAAGGCTGACTTGTCCTGAACCTCCTGGGTAAGAGACGTTGGCCTATATCCTCTGTTCAGGTCCACGACGGTTAGACAGCGGGCACATGCTGGCTGCTTCATTACCACATGGCTCCTGGGCATGGGATAGGCCACAACCGCAGGGTTGGCGCTCAGTTTTCCAAGGTCCTCACAAAGCCTGATCATCTGATCCTGTTTGGAGACTGAGACTACTGGGGATGCCCAGACCCTGCGGGACTTCTGGATCCCTGACTGCGATATTCCCTCTGTCTCTTTGGCCCATTCTGTCTGCACCTCCTGTGAGATGAGGTGGGCCGAAGGCATAAAGGAAGGATACACCCTGCCGTCCAGCTCATGAACAGCACGGTGGGCTTTCCCAGGGTTTCCCTGAGCCCAGACATTTATCATAGGCCTTGCCAGCAGCTGCTGTACCTGAATGGAAAGGAAGGGTGATTGGAGCTGGAGGCCGAAGCTCCCTTTCTGAGGACCGACTATCAACTCCAATAGGGCCCCTCGCACTTCCAATCCAGGTGTGCTGCCACTGCCTATGACATACGTTGGTCTGGTTAGTTTGTGGGGGGTGAATCTAAGCCAGAAATAGTTTGAGGTGACTTCCTCCCTGGCTTCAGGTTTTCCCCATAGACCTTGACAGGCTGTGTCAGGTGACACTCGACATGTCTCCTAGGCTGACTGGATATACTGAGCATTTGGTTAACTCTTTCAGTCCCCAAGCCCCCTGCTGGTAGACTGTGCATTCCCAGCTTTTCACTGTCCCAGTCAAGCTGTTTATCTTTCTCAGCAGGGAAGCTCAAGGCTTGCATGCTAATGGATTCTACATTTTGGTCACTCCCCAGTGCTGCCTTGGCCATGGGACTACAAGTACTACCCAGATGTCCAGTACCATACAAAGACAACTGCTGGGAGGATATCAAGGTAGAATCCTCTGGGCTAGAGCAAGGAAAAGGCCTATCCAGACCATCCCTTTGCTCCGCACCCAGAGACTGTACCTCTGCCCACTTTACAGCACTGTGGGTGACCCCCAACAATGAAAATGCATCATCATTATCATCATCATTATCGTCATCATTATCATCGTCATCATCAGCATCAACATTTACGTTTGTACCATCAGTGACACAGGAGTTCATTACCTCCCCATGCAGGGGGATTTCCTCTCCTTCTCCAGGTAATGGAGAATCCTGTAACCCCACTCTATCCCCAGCTTCCTCCCTCTGTCCATCCACAGGCTGCCCAGACATTATCCCAACATCTGCACACAGTACCTTGGCATGTCCAGAGAGTTCCAGGGGCGCCTCCAGGGTGTTCTTGGCAGGGGCATAATAGGAAACAAGAGTACCCAAATTGGCACCCAACAGAACAGGTGTGGGAATTTCATCCGAGACCCCCACCTCCCTCATCCCCCTTCCCGCACCCCAATCAATGAATACCTTAGCACAGGGTATGCGTGAACGGGTTCCCCCAACTCCAGTGAGGGTAAGGAACTTTCCTGGGATGAAGTTCCTTTGCTCAATCACCTCTGGTGGGATCAAGGTGACTTCTGCCCCGGTGTCACGGAAACCAGTTACAGTCCAGTTGCTCATAGTGACTATCTGCAAGTTGGTGGGGGTTACCCGAGTCTTCCTGCGGACAAACAGCACTGAAGAAGAGTTGCTAGCCCGCTGGCCAGGTAATGTAATCTGCTTTTGCTCAGGACACTGCGTCCTGAGATGTCTGGGTTTCCCACAGGTGTAACATCTGCGGTTGCCAGGCAGGAATGGCTTGGCCCCAAGTACTGCAGGTGCTGGGTGATGGGAAGCTTCACTCACCTACGTAGGAGGGGTTGCTATGGGTGATTTCCCTCCTTTCCAGCTGTTCGGAGAAGCTTTGTGATGGTCAGACATCCGCGTGTGGACATAGGTGTCAGCCAGGTCTGCTGCAGCTTTGGCAGATGCAGGTTCTCTCTCCAATACAAACTGTCTGATGTCTGCCAAGCAGAGATGCAGTAGTTGATCTTGTATCATGAGATCCTCCAGGGACTCGTAGGAGTCAGCTTTCAGTTCTCTGGCCCACTGCTGGAATGTGGTGTGTAAGCAACTTACCACATCCGTGTAAGAGTCCTCAGGTCCCTTTTGCAAGGACCTAAACCGCTTGCGGTACGCTTCCGGGGTCAGCTGGTACTCCCGGACAATAGCTTCTTTTAGAGCTTCATAATTGTCCTCCTGCTCCTCTGGCAACTCGAGAAACGCATCCGGGGGCTTGCCTCGTAGCCCTGCTGCCTGGTACTGAGCCCATTGTGCTTGGGACAGATGGTACTGACAGCAGGTTATTTCAAATGACAGTAAATACATGTCAATGTCACCGTCTTTTTCCATCACTGGAAACTTGGCTGCTGTGCCCACAGCCAGAGAGGCGTCCCTGTGCTCCAGGGACCCGAGGTTCTGAACCTGTCGCTGCTGCTGGAGCCTATCCATATCCAGTTCGTGCTGACGATCAGCTTCCCTCTGCACCGCTTCTCTCTCAGCCGCTGCCTGGCGTTCCGCTCTGTCAGCTTGGCGTTCCACAGCTTCTCTCTCAGCCGTTGCCTGGCGTTCCGCAGCTTCTCTCTCATCACTTAAATCACTTTTATTCAGTCTCTTGTATTCTGTTAAACCAGGCATAATTGCAAGCAAAGGTAGAGTAGAAAGCAGAAAAAGGAAGGAGCTGTTGCTATCTCTCTCTCTCTCTCTCTCTCTCTCTCTCTCTCTCTCTCTCTCTCTCTCTCTATATATATATATATATATATATATATATATATATATATATAAAAAATATGCACCGATTGTCTCCAACGACTGTTTCCACAAAGGTTACAATCCTTCAGTGCAGAGCTAATTCCTAAAAGTGCACTGAATGCTATACTAATACTCAAGCTATCCCACATACGCTGCCAGCCAATATGTGATGGGCACGCTCAGCTGCACCCTGCACAAAGATTGTCCAGCTCACTGGACCACAATCTATGTGCCGCAGCCTGAGAGCGATTGTTACTGGGTCAGGTTAATTACGCAATTAACCCTTCATTAACCCTTAACACTGCCATCATCATCTTTTTGTACAGAGAAGGAGGAAACTCACCAATCTTAGCAGTAACACTATGATGTTTGAATAAGCGTCTGTATACACACTGTCACCGCAGGCAGATGTATGCAGAAGTTTAAAACACACAGTAGCACTCTTCAGAGACAGGGATTCTTAGTTTGCATTAAAGAGCTTTAGAAACAGTTCAACACTTCTCAGAAAATAGGATTTATTACTAAAAAGGTCAAAATGGTGCAATAAAAATATTTACAATATAAAATAAAAATATTTACAGAAAAAGATGTAGCCAATATATATATATATATATATATATATATATATATATATATATATATATAAATACAGAGAGCAATAACATATCAGAGAGATAACAGAAAGAAGTTTAGAGAGGTAGAATACTTGCCAGGGTCCTTGGTTTAAGCAGATTCAAGTGTCCTGAACAAAAGGGTACCGTTCTCCCAAAGTTGGTTCCTGATGTTAAAGGGAGATCTCTTCATATTACTTCTACAGGCCTGACAGCCTATTTTCTAGTCCTCCAGCAGGGGATGTCTCTGAAGCCAAGGGCCAATCGCCTCATTTGGGGAGGGGGTTTAGGCGGAGACCAGGGCTAGGACCAAAATTCTTCCCAAGTTAGATCATTGTCAATAACCTTCCATAGGTACATGTAGCATCCTATCCACTGGTAGGATAATATGCAGAATGATATTCTGAACGTCCAGACATATCTGCTTGGGGCGGTTAAGGAGATATCGCTTTCTGCTCTCAGGTAGACGTAATCTAGGGATGTAAGGTATCAGGTGACTCGCATTAAACTGACCTATCCGAATATATGCTTTGTTTTATAGTACGTATTTCCCGCCGAAAGTTATGAAATTGTATGAAAAAGTGGTTTCAAATGGGATGTAGGTTTTACTGCTATTCCGGAATGCTTTTCAAGTCCAGTGACTGATGGGTTTATAGCTTTACAAACAGCTCAGAGCAAAAGTCTGACAGACACCATGGCATCAGCTAATTGGGTTTACAACCATGAAGGGTATCCAGCTGTGCCCGATGCATTCCTGAACTCTGCCACCCCAGACCACATGCCATTCAACAAAAAGGGAGGGGGGGACTGATTTGGAGTGAGAATGACACAAGATGGTGGATCTTAGCAACATGGATGTCCGCGTCCATATCTGTACGTACGATTGCTACAGGAGGGAAGGAGATTAAGTACTTGTGTGTCCCTCATCCCTTTCTCCAACTAGAAAAGGAAACATCAGGGGTCTGTTTACATCCCTGACATTTCCTTAACCACTTGCCCTCCAGAGAGATATACCCCCCTTCCTGACCAGGCCATTTTTTGCGATACGGCACTGCGTTACTTTAACTGTCAATTGCGTGGTCATGCAATGCTGAACCCAAATGAAATGTATGTCCTCTTTTCCCTATGAAAAGTGCTTTCTTTTGGTGGTATTTGATCGGCTGTGCGGTTTTTATTTTTGCGCTATAAAAAAAAAAGACCAACAATTTTGAGAAAAAAAACAATATTTTTGACTTTTTGCTATTAATCATGTCCAGTAAAAAAAATTTAAAGAACCAAATTTCATCATAAAATCAGGCCAAAATGTATTCTGCTACATGCCTTTGCTAAAAAAAAATGGCGGTGATCAGCGAATTATAGCAGGACTGCGGCAGGCATTCTTACACTGGGGGGAACAGACTTCTTGTCACTGACATCCCCAGTGACAGCAATACAGTGATCAGTGCTAATAAAAAACACTGGCACTGTACTAATGGCACTGGGCAGGAAGGGGTTAACATCAGGGGCAATCAAAGGGTTAACTGTGTGCTGTTTCACATTATGTGCTGATTGTGTGCTTCACTGTAAGCACACTGCTTTGTATGGCTCTTCTATGCAGAGCCATACAAAGCAGTGTCAGGAGCTGACAGAGGAGATATATGTATTGTTTACATACAGTTCTCTGCCCCCATCGGTAATACTCGGCGATCACCGGGTGCCGGCGAGTAATCACCGGCTGGGACCCGGTGATTGACAGCCGAGACCGCTAATGGTGGCGACGGGTAGGGTGCGTGCGCCCCCTACCTGGAACTGAAAAATCGCGTATATATACGTGATTGTGTGTACCCGTGCCACCCTGTAGCAGTATTTCTGTAATGGGGACAGGAAGCGGTTAAATGCAGTAAAAAAAATTTGAAAAAATATTATTTACACATGGTACTCAGAATACCTCCAGATTTGTAGCACGAGTTTCTTTACAGTTTTTAAACCTTTAATTTTCACAATTTTGAAAAAAGCCACAATTTAAAAATTAAAAATATTTTTTATTTTAAACTCAATAAAGTTTAATCTTTTAGATTTGGTAGAAGTTTTGAAAGTTATGTTGTCTTTGTGTGTGTCAATAATTATTTTAGGGTATTTTTCCTTACGGAAAATATGTTTTGTTAAACATTTGTGCAGCTCCATCTTTTTATCTGTAGGACCTGTGCCTTCAGAAAATGTATGGTTTGGGGCTATTTTAAAAACTATCAAAGCTGTAAGTAAAAAATAGTGAAATGTGAAGAAGAAATTAAAAGTAGGAAAAATTGTCTGGCAATCTAAATCTAAAAGTAGAGAGTAGTGCCTGGCAGCAAAAGAGTTAACATGAACACTCAAGTCTGTGGCTGCAGGTACTAGTAATGTCAACCTCAAAGTTCACACCAAAAGCACTAAAGACTTTCAAGTTGTTCTTTCAGTAGCACAACTCTTCTCCCCACTTTCCAGCAGTGACTTGGCAGCCTTCAAATGTAAAACAGAGAAAGGCTGCGTAATCCCACCTAAAGGACTTCTATGCCTCTGCTGTGATGTTTGAGAATTAATTGCTCCACAGTTCTTGCAGCTACAGAAGTCAGTAAGGCTAGGTTCACACTTGTACTGGTGATTTCTGCTTCAGGACCCTCACCTTTTCCTGCAGCCACAACCACCCGCAAAGAAAAACACACTGCCACTAAGGAGATGTGTGTGGATGCCTAATGGCACCCGCATTCACTGGAAACAGCAGCAGCCACTTCCCTCACTGGGAATTTTACTGCACTTGCAGTTTCCGTGTGGGCCACAGTTTAAAGAATTGAACAGGGGCCTTTTCTCTGCATTTTCAAGAGGCATGGCAGCCCATTCAAATGAATGGGCTGCCGTGCTCACTGCCATGTGAACCTAGCCTAAAGACTATTTTTTAGATTAATTTACTGCTTGTATGTATAATTAGCTATAATATCAAAACATTCCTATATTTAACCTGGAATCCAAAAATATGTTTCTGATAGTAGTGACAGAACACCAATTTACCCAAAGTGACTTTCAGGCACCTGCTGGTATTCTGGTACACTATATTATTCAGTCACTCTGCCCAACGTTTCCTAAACTTTCATCCATTCTACTTCATGTTGCAGCAAGTCCAGAATAATATCCTGTTGTACCATATGTACATAACTGCTAAAAATGGGAACTGAATAGCTTTCATGTGCATCACTTTTACAGTTATCCCAGTATTTTATACATTGAATTTTAATTACATTATCCTCTGTGTTTATTAAATCTAACCTTGTCCTTCATGCTCCCAGGTTCTGCCTCAGAGCAGAACTTTTACAATGCTGGCATCCTCTGCTTCTTTCATAGAATAATTATTTTCACACATATTCATTTATATTATATGACTGAAAGATTCTGAAAACAATTTCTACCTCCCATCTTTCCAGTGCAATATGCAAAATAAAGTGAAGAAACAAATTTCTTATGGTCAACAAAGTTCTTCCTTCAGGCACTATTAATCATTATACCCAGTAACTATTACCGTGTACTTTTTTTATTTTTTTTTACATAGTTACATAGTCAATCTGGCTGAAAAAAGACAAAGGTCCATCCAGTTCAACCATAAAAAAAAAGTTCTAATTCTATACCCACAGTTGATCCAGAGGAAGGCAAAAAAAAACTTTAGCAAAGCATGATCCAATTTGCTCCTGCAGGGGACAACATTCCTTCCTGATCCCCCAAGAGGCAATCAGATATTCCCTGGATCAACTTTACCTATAATTGTTAGTATCCAGTTATATTCTGTGTATCTAAGAAATAATTCAGGCCTTTTTTGAAGCAATCCACTGAGCTGGCCAGGACCACCTATTCCACATTTTCACAGCTCTCACTGTGAAGAAACCTTTCTGTGTTTGGAGATTACGTTTCTTTTCCTCCAGACGTAAAGAGTGCCCCCTTGTCCACAGGGTGAATAGCTGTACACCGAGTTCACTTTATGAACCACTGATGTATTTATACATGTTGATCATTTCCCCCTTAATCTCCTCTTCTCAAGAGAGAATACATTCAGTTCCTCTTATCTTTCCTCATAGCTTATCTCCTATATGCCTCTTATCAGTTTGGTTGCCCTTCTCTGTACTTTCTACAGTACTGACTGTCTAAAGAATACTAATGATTAGAGATGAGCGAATCGAACCTGGCGAAGTGGAATTCGTTTTGAATATTAGGAAAAATTCGATTCGCGCCGAATCCGAATATTAGCAAACTTCGGATGCGCGAATCGAATTTTCCCCGATCGGCCGATTTTCATCCCTTCTACAGCCGGCAAAAAGTGTCCCTGCAGAGAGCTCCGCTATTTCTGACAGTTCTCTGACAGTTCCTTCACATTTACAGCAGTTGAAACATTGTATCTATTTGTTTCCATTTAGGATACAGATGTTTTTATTCGGAAACAAATAGATACAATGTTTCAACCGCTGTAAATGTGAAGGAACTGTCAGAGAACTGTCAGAAATAGCGGAGCTCTCTGCAGATACACTTTTTGCTGCACTGGAATTCTTCTTCATCCTCATCCTACTTCTTCTTCTTCTTCTTCATCCTCATCCTACTTCTTCTTCTTCATCATCCTCATCCTACTTCTTCTTCTTCTTCTTCTTCCTCATCCTACTTCTTCTTCTTCTTCTTCATCCTCATCCTACTTCTTCTTCTTCTTCTTCATCCTCATCCTACTTATTATTCTTCTTCCTCTTCTTCTTCTTCCTCATCCTACTTCTTCTTCTTCTTCTTCTTCATCCTCATCCTACTTCTTCTTCTTCTTCATCCTCATCCTACTTCTTCTTCTTCTTCATCCTCATCCTACTTCTTCTTCTTCTTCTTCATCCTCATCCTACTTCTTCTTCTTCTTCTTCTTCTTCTTCATCCTCATCCTACTTCTTCTTCTTCTTCTTCTTCTTCATCCTCATCCTACTTCTTCTTCTTCCTCACCCTCATCCTACTTCTTCTTCTTCTTCTTCATCCTCATCCTACTTCTTCTTCTTCTTCTTCTTCTTCTTCTTCTTCTTCATCCTCATCCTACTTCTTCTTCTTCCTCACCCTCATCCTACTTCTTCTTCTTCTTCATCCTCATCCTATTTCTTCTTCTTCTTCTTCATCCTCATCCTACTTCTTCTTCTTCTTCTTCTTCATCCTACTTCTTCTTCTTCTTCTTCATCCTACTTCTTCTTCTTCTTCTTCTTCATCCTACTTCTTCTTCTTCTTCATCCTCATCCTACTTCTTCTTCTTCTTCTTCATCCTCATCCTACTTCTTCTTCTTCATCCTCATCCTACTTCTTCTTCTTCTTCTTCATCCTCATCCTACTTCTTCTTCTTCTTCTTCTTCATCCTCATCCTACTTCTTCTTCTTCATCATCCTCACCCTACTTCTTCTTCTTCTTCTTCTTCTTCTTCTTCATCCTCATCCTACTTCTTCTTCTTCTTCATCCTCATCCTACTTCTTCTTCGTCTTCTTCTTCATCCTCATCCTACTTCTTCTTCGTCTTCTTCTTCTTCATCCTCATCCTACTTCTTCTTCTTCATCCTCATCCTACTTCTTCTTCGTCTTCATCCTCATCCTACTTCTTCTTCTTCTTCTTCATCCTCATCCTACTTCTTCTTCTTCTTCTTCATCCTCATCCTACTTCTTCTTCTTCTTCATCCTCATCTTACTTCTTCTTCTTCATCCTCATCCTCATCCTACTTCTTCTTCTTCTTCTTCTTCATCCTCATCCTACTTCTTCTTCTTCTTCTTCATCCTCATCCTACTTCTTCTTCATCCTCATCCTACTTCTTCTTCTTCTTCTTCATCCTCATCCTACTTCATCTTCTTCTTCTTCTTCCTCATCCTACTTCTTCTTCTTCTTCTTCTTCTTCTTCCTCATCCTACTTCTTCTTCTTCTTCATCCTCATCCTACTTCTTCTTCTTCTTCTTCATCCTCATCCTACTTCTTCTTCATCCTCATCCTACTTCTTCTTCTTCTTCATCCTCATCCTACTTCTTCTTCATCCTCATCCTCATCTTCTTCTTCTTCTTCTTTTTGCCATGGGCCCCTGTACCGCCTCCTCATGCTGCTGCCAGGTCCAGAGTGTGTCATGGGTCCCTGTACGGCCTCCCATTGCTGCTGTCTCCATCGCCACACTCTGCCATGTGCCACTTTCAGGTCTCCTCACACTGCTGGTGGTTTCCATTTTGTCATAGGGTGCTGTATGGCCTCCCATTGCTGCTGCCTCCACCGCCACACTGTGGCTCCACACTCTGGTTTTGGTCCCGTGACTGCCCAAATGAGTGAAGTGTGCGGTGATTCTAAGATCGACGGCACTCATCTGCATGTCATACTGACTGACAGTATTATTTCTCTTCCCCAGCAGACTCCAAGGGCATTTAAATTAAAGGTACAGTGTTCTGCACTAATATAAAGGCTCTCTGAAGCCTAGAAACACTTTTTATAAGTTAAATTCGCAGCGAATAAATTCGCATCGAATCGAATTTATTCCACAAATTCGGCGAATCAGCCGAATCGAATTTTTGAATAATTCGCTCATCTCTACTAATGATTAACCAGCTGTAGATATGGCATGGAGCTCAAGGGAGCAAAGACTACACACAGCGATATTAATACATTCATTATACTGTAGCTTTAAAATGGATTATAAAAATGCAAGATTGCACACCTTATATAAAGTATCATCCAATCTAAAATGCCAGGCAATTAGTAGAGAACTTCACTTTTAAATCCACTGGTAACTGAAAAATAAAGACTTGTTACTTTTGAATTGTGATATAGCACTGCAAAATAAACATAATAATTCTTCTTTATTGTACTAGACCTACAGAGAGACTCTGTTGCACATGGATTTGGGAGACCGATTGATTTTGTGCAATGAAAATGGAGGTAATTTATTGTCAAATTACTTTTAATAAATATTTTGGCAGTGTACATTCAAAGAATAAAACATTTGTATATAAATAAAAACAATCATCCACTCCCCCCACCTCATAAAAGAGGTGTTTAATCAAATTATATACTATTGATAACATTAGAGATGGGAACCCCCACCCCACAGTTTAATATTTATATGACAGAGTGGACAGCAACTAAGGATGCACCTAAATAACGACGGCCGAAATATATTGGCCGAAAATAGTGTTATCAGCAATTTGCCGATAGGAAAAAAATTATAAAAATATTGGCTGCCGAAAACACGCAATTTCCCCAGTGATTTTACCTCATTTAGGGAGCGTTTTTCATAGGTCATGTGACTCAAAAAATGCATAAAAATGCAAAGTGTGCATTTTTGATGGGTTTTCAATGCATTTCAGGCCTGGTTCACACCAATGCAGTTTACGTTTTGTCAGTTTTGGAGTGCATTTTACATTTTTGCATGTGTGTTTTTATGCATTTATTGATGCGTTTTTGGATGGGGGGTTTTTTGGCCAACTTTTTGCTGGGCAGATTAAAAATGCAAAACACATAAAAAAAAGTGCAACACGTGTGTGTTTTTTATGCATTTTTGCTGCAATTTCAATACATTTCAGGCCTGGTTCACACCAATGCAGTTTGTGTTTTGTCTGTTTTGCAGTGCATTTTGCATTTTTGCACATGAGTTTGATGCTTTTTTGTATGCATTTTGCATTTTTGAATGTTTTTTTTTTGGCCAACTTGATGCTGAGCAGATTAAAAATGCATCAAAAACGCAACTAGTTCATTTTCTGTGTGTTTTCAATTCAGTTCAGGCCCAATTCACACCAATATAGGTTTGCATTTTGTCCATTTTGCAGTGCGTTTTACATGGGTTTTTTTACGCTTTTTTTAATGTGTTTTTTATGGTTTTTTTTTATTGGGCAACTTGTTGCTGGGCAGATTAAAAACACGAAATGCATCAAAAACGTGGCAAACTCGTCAAAAATGCACTATATGCATTTTCTGCAACGTCTCCATTGAAGTCTATTAAACCAAAAATACAACATTTTGTGTTTAAAAAAGTCCTGACCCTTTCTAAAAACACAGCAGCTCAAAAAATCATAGATGTGAATGTGCCCCACAGGAAACCATGCTAAATGGACTGTAGTGCGTTTCTGCAAAAAGCCCTAAAAAATGCATTGGTGTGAACCAGGCCTCATTGGGGAGATGCATTTTTGGTGCATTTTTTTTTAACTCGCCAAATATGTACCAAAAATGCATCATGTATTTTTTAACACCGTAAGAGAAGCACTACGGACCAGTATGAAGACATACACTGAATTTAAAGGGATGCATTTTTCCCGAGCTTTCCTTGTGCCTTTTTTTTTTTTTTTAATGCAAAAGCACTGCAAAAATTACTCAGTATAAAAGCAGTCTATTGGTATTACAAGGTGCTAAAAATAAATTCATATTCATTTAAATCCCTGAAATGTAAAAATGATATATATATATATATATATATATATATATATATATATAAAAAAAAAAAATTTTAAATATTGTCCATTTCGGACAAATTCATTCTGAGCTTCAGTCCAAGAATTTAAATTTTTTCGGTGCACCACTAATAGTAACCTAGTCCATTGCAGTTTCACTGATCCACCCACCCTTACTTTTATATCAGTCTATACAGTGAGGAACAGAAGTATTTGAACGCCCTACGATTTTGCAAGTTCTCCCACTTAGAAATCATGGAGGGGGTCTGAAATTCACATTGTAGGTGCATTCCCACTCAGAGACAGAATTTAAAAAAAAATTTTCAGGAAATCACATTGTATGATTTCTAAGAATTTGTCTTGCACTGCTGAACATAAGTATTTGAACACCTGGGAAAATCAGTGTTAATATTTGGTACAGAAGCCTTTGTTTGCAATTACAGAGGTCAAACATTTTCTGTAGTTCTTGACCAGGTTTGCACACACTGCAATAGGGATTTTGGCCCACTCCTCCACACAGATCTCCTCTAGATCTGTCAGGTTTCGGGGCTGTCGCTGAGCAACACGGAGTTTCAGCTCCCTCCAAAGATGTTCTATTGGATTTAGGTCTGGAGACTGGCTAGGCCACTCCAGAACCTTGATATGCTTCTTACAGAGCCACTGCTTGGTTATCCTGGCCGTGTGCTTTGGGTCATTGTCATGTTGGAAGACCCAGCCACGACCCATCTTCAATGCTCTGACTGAGGGAAGGAGGTTGTTGCTCAAAATTTCACAATAAATGGCCCCATTCATCCTCTCCTTAATACAGTCCAGTTGTCCTGTCCCCTTCGCAGAAAAGCACCACCAAAGCATGATGTTACCACCCCCATGCTTCACAGTAGGGATGGTGTTCTTGGGATGCAACTCATCCTTTTTCCTCCAAACACGACGAGTGAAGTTTAGACCAAAAAGTTCTACTTTGGTCTCGTCTGACCACATGACTTTCTCCCATGCCTCCTCTGGATCATCCAGATGGTCATTGGCAAACTTCAGACAGGCCTGGACATTATTATATTGTTATTATACAGGATTTATATAGCGCCAACAGTTTGCTCAGCGCTTTACAATATAATGGGAGACAATACAGCAACAATACAGTTCAATACAAGAGGGATAGGAGGGCCCTGATCCTCGGAGCTTACAATCTAGGAGATGAGGTCAAGGTTCTGTGCAGGCCATCCAAGTTCCTCCACATTAACATAAAACTATGTATTATCAGATCTGGCTTTGTGCACAGCCATGCTGGAAAAGAAAATGGACTTTTTAACAAAGCTTTGTCACAGTTGGTCAGTGACCAATAAATGTCATCAATTCATTATCATATAATAAATTAAGATATGGCGCTAAATATACATATTCTATGAACAATATTCCAACTGTGATAGAACCATGTAAAAAGCTAAAAGTGATATATATTGAGTCCAAAGTCAAGAACAAAAACAAAAGTCCCACACCAGGTTGTAGATCAAAAACAAAGGTGCATAATCTTGTGGTGCCAAATAAGTTGCTCCATGCAGATCCTTTGTGCTCCACCACCATAAGACCATATATTGCACTCACTAACCATCCATGACCTCAATTAAAAGAAGGTCCAATGCGCTTTGTGTCCCCAAGAGTTTGGAACATCAGTGTATATCTTCTCAATGGTCTCCCAATTTACTCCATAGCCAAGGTTAGCAAGAATCAGAAGGAGAAATGTCTCATAGTATAGTAGGTTTAATAAAATAAAATCAACCAAATATACACTTACATTAGTTGGTGCCCAATCCTTGGCACTAATACACTCAGCATGCTAGCACAGCTCGACAGGGAATTGAGTGTGCATTCCATAAACCGGATGCGGATATGATGTCACCTGACCCGGGTGTGGCTGGACACGATTCTGCCTCTACATGTTTCACCTGCCAGGCATCTTTAGGAAGCTTTTGTAGTAGAAGGACCTTCCGAGTCCCACCCCATAGCTCTGCTATGTGCATAGCCATGATTTTACCACTTTTACTTGACAATATCTGGGTGTGCAAATGTTGCACACAACAAAGTGGATTTAAATACACTAAATACCTTTATTTTTCTATAGTCCTGAAAATGTGTATATGAGGTGTGTCCAAAATATAATGAAAATGAAGTTCCTACGCTAGAGAAGGGCACTGTGAAGGGAGAAGCTGGCCAAGGTCACTTGGGGTGGGGAGCCAAGTATATGTTAGAACACTGATCAGTTGCTTTCCAGCCTCATCAGAGTTGAGACATTCTTTTTTGTGACACCCTGTTCAAGTGCATTGTGTTAAAAATGCAAGCAAGTTTGAAACAGCGGTGCACAATAAAATCTTGTGTGAAATTGGGTAAAAGTGAAACTATGGAAATGGTGAGGACAGCTTATGGAGAAGCTGCACTATCATCTGCACAAGTGTACCCATAGCACAAGGCCTTCAAGGAAGGACGAAAAGGTGTTATAGACGAATTAGGACACCCCTCTTCCTCAAAAACGGAACATAATGTGGATGCTCTGAGACCTGACGGCTCACTATCAGAATGATTGCAGAGGAAAAGTCAATTGTTCATGAAATCAGGATGGAGAATTTGAACATGAGAAAAGTGTGTGCAAAACGTGTTCCAAAGAACTTGTCCCCTGATCAGAAGGAACACCATCAACTCGTTTGAAGATGAATGGTTTGAAAAGATACTATTTTGGTGGTTTGTATAATGTCCAATGGACATGTGATGACTTGAGCAGGGGAAACTTCCGTGCAATGCATGATTTGAAACCATGACGGCGTAGTGTTCTACCGACAGTGACCTTTGAAACTGTGGTCCCAGCTCTCTTCATGTCATTGACCAGCTCCATCCTTGTAGTTCTGGGCTGATTCCTCACCTTTCTTATCATCAGTGATACCCCACGAGGTGAGATCTTGCATGGAGCCCCAGTCCGAGGAAGACTGACAGTCATCTTTAGCCTCTTCCATTTTCTAACAATTGATTCAACAGTTGATCTATTTTCACCAAGCTGTTTCACAATTGCCCCGTAGCCCTTTTCAGCCTTGTGGAGGTCCACAATTTTGTTTCTGGTGTCTTTTGACAGCTCTTTGGTCTTGCCCATGGTAGTAGTTGGCGTCTGACTGACTGTGGGGTGGACAGGTGTCTTTAAAGAGCTCAGACAGGTGCTACTAAGTTAGAATAATGAGTGGAGTAGAGGTGGACTTTTAAAAGGCACAGTAACAGGTCTTTGAGAGCCAGAATTCTTGCTGTTTCTTAGGTGTTCAAATACTTATGTTCAGCAGTGCAAGACAAATAAATTCTTTAAAAATCATACAATGTGATTTCCTGAATTTATTTTTAAATTCTGTCTCTCATAGTGGGAATGCACCTATAATGTGAATTTCAGACCCCTCCATGATTTCTAAGTGGGAGAACTTGCAAAATCGCAGGGTGTTCAAATACTTCTGTTCCTCACTGTATGTTCTCCAGCATTAGATGGATGCTTCAAGGAAGGGGTCCAGAAAAAGGGATTCTATCTCAAAACAACAGCCCCATGCTTTAGGGAACTGAAAATCGTGTCCCATTATGGAGATATCCCTTCTCTATCTCTTTTGTTTTCTCATATAGGTATTTTCTTTTATTTTGTTTTTCCCCCTTTTTTCAGTTTTTCCTTTGATTTTGTAAACTTTTTAAATTATATTTGTGAGTCCCCTTTTACACATAACTACAATATTTGTACAAGTTTGATTCCTTTTTAGGACAGGCAGGATTATATGAGTCTCTTTGGGCAATGAGTGTTATTATTTTTGACCCTCCACGTTTTCTTCTTTTATATATGAAAAGACTACAGATGACTGCAAGTATTTCAAAACAAAAATCACAAATAACCAAAATAATGAAAAAAATTACTGAAAAAATGTTTAATATTAGGGCTGTGCCCCTCTAAGAGTCATTTTAATGCAGAAAATAATAATAGACAGGTTATGGAAATTACTGCAGCATCATGTAATCATTCCAATCTCCCACAGGGCAAGTTGAAATACTCCAGAATGTTGTATACACTAAAGCCTGGTACACACAGGCTGAATGTCGGGTGGCATCGGCCGGTTCAGTAGAAACTAAACATTTAGCCTTTGTGTAGGAAAGCTAGTCTGACAGAAGCTGGTCGTTCAGCCAAAGGGGCATGATAGAAAAAGGCCTGTCGATCTTCAATGGCCGAGAGTGCTGACCGCAGTGTTCTGGTGGGGGGGGGGGGGCTCCCCTCTCCAAACACAATAGCACTGTGGGGAAGATCTCTGTACTAACATTCAATAGTTCATACAGTGACTCTTCCTGAGCTGTCAGTTTTTTTCCTTTCAGCCTGCTGGGTTGAATAAAAAAACAGACAAACAAACAAAAAAAAACCTAGTAGTGTGTATCAGGCTTTAGACTATTTTAATTACAACTTATTTGATTGTTCTACTGTAGATTATAATATTCACTAGAAAATCACCCTTCTAAAGTACAGTATTGCTTGATGTCAGAAAAAGCTCCAGATATCAAATGAAACTGCAAAATTAGATTAGTGTCTGCATGCGGCTGATATCCACGCCAAAGGTTCTCATATAAACTGTAGTTTTAGGTATACACAAAGGAAGAGGATCATTTACTCTGTGTGCTTAGTAGGTTAAGGTGCAAATACATAGGATCCATTCTTGTGTGATACCAGACCTGAAGGGCTTGGTATGGATTGGGGGGCCCTATGATGTTTTTTCCCATAATTTTTACTTGCCGGCAATTGTTTTGTTGACATTCAGCTGTCAGTGGAGAATTCCGCAGACAGCTGATGACTCATCTGTTGTTAAGGACACTGTGGCCATCCGCTCCTCAACAATCATGTTATTTACTGGTTGTTAAGGATGCTGACTGTTATGCATATCTAACCAAAACGCTGCTCCATTGACCCAGGAAACCATAGAGAAACCATGTTTCCCTTGATCTCCTCTCCAGGCTGTGGTTCCACTCAGGTTGAGTACCACCCACAGGACAAAACACAGACTGCACCTGCCCTCTTTAACAGATGCTGTTCTCGGCCTTGTAACACAATAAAATGCCCACAAGAATGCAATAAAACAGGATAAGGCAGAATCAGCAAATACAGTTAAACAACATAGAGAATCAGGCAGGTAGTTGTCCTCAATTTGGCTGCACAGGGCAGCGATTCTCTTGGCTTTCAACAGAGTCACATGGCAAGGTTCATCTTCAGGTAGTGACTCTGAGACTTGGGCCCTAAGTAGAACTTGTCCTTCGACCAGTATGGCCTGTGGCACTAGCCAGGGTGGCGGGATCACCTGGAATCTGAACATCAGAGCCAGCAGGCTCAGGGTCACTGGGGACTGGAGACTCAAACACATGGGATGGCAAGAACCAGTCAGTGGGTGCACCAGTGGTGGTCCGTAGGGTCGAAAGCTTCCAGGTCATTGGCAGGCCTCTCGGAGCACTCACCACCTAGTACGCAAGGTCTCAACATGTTTCGGTCCAGTAATTTCTTTACAGGGCCGGGCCCTTCAGAAACCAGGGCATAGATAGGGGTCAGTGGGAAAGTTTGCTCCACCACCTGGTATGGGGTGCATTCCCACTTAAGCTCCAGCTTGCTACCATGGGTGCGTTTTGTGTTTTTCACTAACACCCAGTCCCCTGGCCACAGGGGCAACTCCTTGAGGGCAGACTCAGGAGTCATGTCCTTATGCTTGTCCAACATTACTGCTTAGGTAGTTGCATCCACTCCCAATGTTCCTGCACTCAGGAGCTAGGGGTACAAGGTAAGATATGTTCAGGGGTTCCCAAGAGGAGATTCATGGGCATTCGGCCATACCACCCGAACATGAGCAAGAAGGGTGTGTTACCAGTAGTTTGGTGGACTGTGTTGTTGTAGGCCCACACCAAGGCCCATACATGTTCATGTCACTGGTCTTGATAACTCAGATCCAAATCATGCCCAGCAGAGTGTGGTTGAACTGCTCACAAGCCCTGTTATCTTGAGGATGGTAGGTAGTATTGTGGGACTTCCAAATATCACTAAAGTGGCACGGTTCTGTCATAATCACCAATTCAATGTTTGGGCCTTGGTCTGAAAGGATCTGCTTTGGACACCCATAAGGTTAGACAATGTGCTCCCAAAAGAGTTTGGCAGTGGTGGCAGCTGTTTGGTCTTTGGTGGGCGCCACCACTGCAAATTTAGTGAAGTGATCAATGAAGACCAGTGCGTACTGGTATCCAGAGGGTACGCTGGAGATGGTGAGAAAGTCCATAGTCACCAACTTTAAAGGCTTGGAGCTGGTGATAGTCATGGGTAGCCCCTTTTCAGTGGCAGCCTTGTGGATGGTACAACTTTAGCACTCCTGGCAGGCTTTAAACACCCAGTGTGATAGAAGAAATACCTGGAAACCAATGACTCAGTCCGATTCACTCCAAAATGACCACTTGCAGCATGAAGTAGCTGGCAGATCTCCAAGATGTGCAACTGGTGGATCATGACCTGAAAAACATATTGACAGTAAAAAGGTGAGGTCCGAGCATGTAGGCCCTTTACAAAATAATCTAGAGTGGGTGACTCGGGACAAAGAGAAGGAAAATTTATTAAATACCTTCTTCAGCTCTGTGTATACAAAGGAGCATGGGGGAGCTCTTGTCCATAATGGACATGGTATTGACACAGCTCCAAATGATCCACATCGGCTCACAACTGATATGATCCAGGCATAGACAGAATAAATGTGAATAAAGCACCTGGACTGGATGGCATACACCCACGGGTCATTAAAGAATTGATCTGTCATTTCAAAGCCATTGTTTCTAATTTGTAGGGACTCTTTAATGACTGGCATAGTACCACTGGATTGGCCTAAGGCCAATATGGTGCCTATATTTAAAAAGGGGTCAAAATCTTTACGAAGTAATTATAGATCTGTTAGTTTAACTTCTATAGTTGGGAAGATAATGGAAAGTTTAATAAATGACCACATAGATGAGTTCCTGCTTGAAAAAAATATTTTAAACAACAGACAGCATGGATTCATGAAAGACAGAAGTTGTCAAACAAATCTGATTTCTTTTTATGAGGAGGCGAGTAAAACCTTGGAGAGAGGGGTGGAGGTGTACGTGGTATACTTGGATTTTGCAAAAGTGTTTGACACAGTTCCCCACACACGGCTAATGTAAAGGTAAAGTCTACAAGCTTGGAAAAATCCATATGTAACTAGATAGAAATTTGTCTAAAAGATCGTATTCAGAGAGAAGTGGTTAATGATTCATACTCTGAATGGTCTAGGGTTGTTAGTGGTGTACCCCAAGGTTCAGTGTTGGGACCCTTACTTTTTAATATATTTATAAACAATATAGGGTTTGGGATTAAAAACCCCATTTCAGTCTTGGCAGATGACACCAAGCTGTGCAGTGGAATAACGTCCTTACAGGATGTCTCCAACTTACAAGCCGACCTCAATGCACTGTTTAATTCGGCAACTATGAGGCAAATGAGGTTTAATGTTGATAAATGTAAGGTTATGCACTTGGGGGCTAAGAATATGCATGCATCATACATACTAGGGGGGAGTACAACTGGGGGAATCAATGGTGGAGAAAGACCTGAGAGTTCTGGTAGATCACAAGCTTAATAATGGCATGCAATGCCAAGCTGTGGTTTCTAAAGCAAGCAAAATCCTCTCTTGTATTAAAAGAGGTATAGACTCCAGAGAGAGAGATATCATATTACCCTGGTACAAATCATTAGTAATACCTCATATGGAATATGCAGTTCAATTTTGAGCACCAATTCACAAAAAGAACATTGGGGAACTGGAGAAAAAAGGGCAACCAAACTGATAAGAGCCATGGAGGAGCTCAGATATGAGGAAAGATTAGAGGAACTGAATTATTCCCTCTCGAGAAGAGTAGATTAAGGGGGGATATGATCAACATGTATAAATGCATCAGTGGTTTATATAATGAACTCGGTGTAGAGCTATTCACCCTGAGGTCATCACAGAGGACAAGGGGGCACTCTTCACTTCTAGAGAAAAAGACATTTAATCTCCAAATACGGAAAGGTTTCTTCACAGTAAGAGCTGTGAAAATGTGGAATAAACTTCCTTAAGCGTTAGATCTGGCCAGCTCAGTGAATTGCTTTAAAAAGGCCTGGATTCATTCTTGGATACACAGAAAATAACTGGTTATTAGCATTTATAGGTCAAGTTGATCCAGGGAATGTCAGTTTGTCTATTGGGGGATCAGGAAGGAATTTTTTCCCCTGCAAAAGCAAATTAGATCATGCTTTGCTGGGTTTTTTACCTTCCTCTGGATCAACTGTGGGTGTAGGATTATAACTTTTTTTTTTATGGTTGAACTGGATGGACTTTTGTCTTTTTTCAGCCAGACTAACTATGTAACTATGAATATCCCGGGAGGGGATGTGGGCCTGTCAGTAGAGCACTTTGTCCTGAAGTTCCAGCCTATCCCATTATCTCAGGATGGCCAGAGCAACTGGAGACATCTTCTAACACTCCTGGGAGATGGGCCTTTACCTACAGAAGAGAAAGAACTGTACCTGTATGAGTTGTGGGTCTTTTAGTTGAATCAGTGCCCATTCCACATCTTCGCCTGGGCGCTCCACCAGAAATTGGGACAGGGCATCTTGAGGTTGATTCGTTCTGGTGGCCCACCTCTACTCCAGTGCGCCAAACTTGGCTGTTTCCATTTAGACCAGGGGATGTTTATCCATGAAGAACTTCTCATTGAAGGCTTGGACCAAGGCGAGAAGTTTGAACTTGGAAGAGTTATAGTGGTAAGGATTCTTTTTGGTTGGCTGTAGGCTGTGACTGGCGTAGGCTATCACCCTCTCCTGGCCATCCTGCATTTAGGCCAGGTCAGCGCTCAGACCTTGAAGGCTCCCATCCGTATAGACCCGAAAAGGTTTGGTGTAGTCCACATAGGCCAGCAACGGGGCGGAGGTCAGCTTTTGCTTCAATGTCTTGAAAGTCTTTTGTGGGGCATTGCACCACAGGGCCTAAATGGAAGGTGAGGGAGAACTTTTTTGGGTGCTGTGTCCACTCAGCAGCTGGGTCAGTGGGGCAGCTTTTTGAGCGAACTTGGGAATAAATCGCCTGTAATATCTCACCAGTGATAGAAAAGAGCGCACCTCTGTGACAGTCCTTGAAGGGGGCCAGCGATGGACAGCTTGCACTTAGCTGGGTCTGGAAACACATCTCCAGCCTCAACCACATGCACCAGATGCTGTGTCAACTGCCACATTATGTGGCACTTACTAGGTTTGAGTTTCAGTCCATATTGTGCCAGACGAGAGAACACCCAGGTCAGATATTTGACGTGGTCCTCAAATGTCTTGGAAAAGATGATGATGTCCTCAAGATAGATTAGCACAGTGTTGAAGTCTCCAAGACATCTTTCCATTAAACATTGTAAGGTAGTGGGGGCATTGCTGAGGTCAAAGGGCATCTGATTAAATTCAAACAGTCCCAAAGGTGTGATGAAGGCAGTCTTGTCTCAGTTTTAGTTCTCAACTGGGACCTGCCAGTAGCCACTAGCCAGGTCTAAGGTGGAGAAGAACTTTGTTTGTCCTAATGGCATTAGAGACTCTTTTACCCGAGGTAGTGGGTACAGACATTGAGTTTGCACTAGTCCACATAGAACCACAAGCCACCATCTTCCTTGCACTCCAGAATGACAGGGGCGGCCAAAGGACTGTGACTCACCTGAATAACCCCACCTTGCAACATATTACGGAACAAATCCTTGACCTCCTGGCACAGAGCTGGTGGAATGTGGTAGTACCGCTTTCGGATTGGTGGTGTATCCCCTGTGTGAATTGAATGGTCAATGGCCTTGGTGAACCTGTAATCCTCTGAACTAGTGGTGAACACAAGCATTCTCTGTGGTGATTGGGGAAAGTCTTTAAAAGGGGCGTAAAACTGTTCCAGTAGTGACTTGTATTGGGCCGCGTCCCAGGACATAATAGCTACTTCTAGGGAGGCACACACAGCTTTCACCCCCTCAGTTGGGCCTCAGAGACACAGTGATGAGGAACTGCGTATAGGTCAGCTAGAATGGTGTGCCTGGGTAGTGCAATGGGCATGGTGCCCAGGTTGATGAGTTGCACCAAAACTCATCCCCGGTGGACCTTGGACAAGGTTTGGCCCACCATCCATTCCCCAGACATCACTGTATCCTTGTGGGATTCAACCATAACAGTGGCTCCCTGTAGTTTTTGGTGGGTCCCTATGGGGAGGGACCAGACTACCTCCTGTAGGGGTGCAAACAGTAGTTTTTGTTTAGGAGGCATATGCACCACCATTTGTTTTGGCTGTTTCAGTGCTGCCTCCTGTTGGGCTTCAAAGACCTGGCATACTCTGATCCACACTGCTCGCAAGCCAGAGCTATGGGCCTGTCAGCCAGAGTGTTCATATTTGGCCAGTAGGTGGGGTAAGTCCAGGTTCATACCCAACACAACATGCACTGCCGGGTTTATTGGGCCACAGGACACCACTAATCCCACTCACTCCACCACCTAGTCCTCAATTTGGATCCTCACCCAGGTGATGCCTTCCACCAGGATGGCTAGATTTTTGGCTGCTCGAGGGTTAGCCAGAAGGGGTCCAGTTGCTCCCCTGCCCCAAATCTCTTTTCTTAAAAGTCATTCCATAGCAGTGAGCTCTGACCCTGTGTCAAAGTATGGGACTTCCTGTCCATTAACCAGGGCAGATACCACTAGGCTGGCTTCTGGCTTGCTGGAAGTTTGACATTCAGGTCTTGGGGGTCGTCCCTCTGCCTTGAGGGCTACTAGTTCAACATTGTCCTGGAGAAGTTATTTAGTCCAGACCACCCACAATTCTTGGAAATGTGTCCATATCAGCTGCACCGCCAGCATTTCTGGTCCTTCTTCAAGTTCCTGCGCAATGGGTTTTTTCCCCTCTGGGGTTGGGAAGAGTCTTTTTTTGAAAAGGCTCTTTCTTGCTTTAAGGTGGTTACATTCTGATCCAATTCCCTCAGTGCAGTTTGTAGGTCTGACAGTGCTGAAGGTGCCAGGGCTTCCTCCTTGAGGTATACCAGTTCATACTTTTTGGTCACTGCTACAGTTACATCTGCCTCTTCTTGCTCTTGGGCAACCACATCCACCACTGCATCTCAGAAGCATGTTGTAGGTTGTGCTTTAACCTTCTCAGTGCTCTCCAGACTGAGCCAGGCTTCAGGCCTGCTATGAATTGATCCCTCAACATGTGATCAGAGTCAGTTATGTCAGTGCATCCGTGCAGATCCCACTTTTCTAGGTGCCTCCAGAGCTCCTGGATAGCCACTGCATAATGGGTGAGGTTTTCATGCTCCTGCGGTTTCCTGAGTAAGAACCTCCACCTTAGCTCCGGCAGCATCTTTTCCCCAAAGAGACCCTCAAGGTGTGCTACAATCTGTTCTTTAGTGTCCCTTTCCTCTTCAGGCAGTGTCATCACCTTTTTGTGGGCATCATCCTCTGAAGCATTTATAGCCAAGTACACCACTAGCTGGGCCGGGACCTAGTACAGGCATGTGGCATTCTCCAGCCTCTCCTCCCATTCTAATAGGGGGATGTTGAAGCCATTGATCTTGGATATCAGAGCCATGGCTGATCCTAGCAGAGCTAGTCCAGTCCTTCTTCCACACCCACTGTAACGGAAATAGCCTGCCAAATTCCACCAAGTGAGGGGTGGTGCAGCGTGGTGCAGTAGCAGTAATCACCCAGTTGCAATCCACCTGAAACTTGTATTGAGCAGAATGCCAAAATTACAAACAGCCTGGTGGGAGAGCGCCACTTCTGGAAAAACTCACAGCTCAGTGCAGTTCAAGATATGGCTGAGGAGAGATGCCAACAGCGTCTGTCTCAGAGGTTAAAGTGCAGCCTGGCCAGTCCAGTCCCAGGTGGGGAGGTTTCCTTAGAGGACAGAAAGTCCCTAACCTGCCCCTTGCCTGGAACCTTTCCCTACCCCTATATACTTTCCCTAGCAAGCGGGGTTTCTCACCCTACACTAGCCACTTGCAGAATGGGCACCAAAACCTGGGGGCAGGGACTTTAAAGACTCTGCTGACCCAAAATGGCTGCCAAGGGTCACAAGGCTGCAGCGTAGACAACCAGAACACTACTCCATTGACCCAGGAAGCCATAGAGAAACCATGTTTCCCTTGACTTACTCTCTGGGCTGTGGTGCCACTTATGTTGAGTGCCATTCACAGGGGAGGACACAGACTGCACATGCCCACATCCACACCCACAAAATCACATTCCTATTTGTAGCCACACCCAAAAAAATCACGTCACCATTTTAACATACTTTCAAACAATTGGTCACAGATTTTTAAAAGAAGAAGCGAATATTCAAGGTATTAAGACAAAATGCTTTGGGCATCCTAAGCAGAGAAATAATGTATTGCACACATTGACAAATTGTGGGTGAGGCTGAATTACAGTAACAGAGGGAGAAATTTAAAGGGATTTGGTTAAATAAAATTAAAACCTACTCTGCTCTTTGTCAAGAGTAAGTAATGCACCAAAAACGTGCTGTTTCCTAACAGTTGTCAATAGGGTGAAAGTCATATCTAATTAACTTAGGTTCCCAAAAACTGACTGAATATCAAAGCTGGGTATGCAACCACAGGTTATGCACTAAGAATATACAGTGCATCATTATCTACTATGTTATTAACATTTCATATTGCATAGCAATATTCAGTTTAATAGATCAAATAAACTGGCTAAGAAGTATTAAATACCTCCTCACAGCCCTCACACTGCCAGGTCTGTAGCCTTCCACTGTGAAATGAGGGAACAGACGACAGCCAGGATTCATACAAATGATAAATGTGAAAGCCTCTTGCTCAGGGCACCTAAAAACTAGTGACTTTTCCCCACCTGGCACATTAAGCTGTCAGCCGAATATTCCTGGCTGACAGGTGAGCATTATTATTATTATTATCATCATTACAGGTACTTATATAGCGTTGTCAATTTACGCAGCACTTTACATATATACAGTCATGGCCGAAATTGTTGGCACCCTTGATATTTCTCCAGGAAATCATGTATTTCTCACGAAACGTATTGCATTAACACATGTTTTGCTATACACATGTTTATTCCCTTTGTGTGTATTGGGACAAAACAAAAAAAGGGAGGAAAGAAAGCAAATTCGACATAATGTCACACAAACCTCCAAAAATGGGCTGGACAAAAGTATTGGCACCCTTTCACAACTGCGGATAAATAAGAATGTTACAAGCATGTGATGCTCCTGTAAACTCACCTGGGGCAAGTAACAGGTGTGGGCAATATAGAAATCACACCTGAAAGCAGATAAAAAGGAGAGACGTTCACTTAACCTTTGCATTGTGTGTCTGTCTGTGCCACACTAAGCATGGACAACAGAAAGAGGAGACGAGAACTGTCTGAGGACCTGAGAACCAAAATTGTGGCAAAATATCAACAATCTCAAGGTTACAAGTCCATCTCCAGAGAACTAGATTTGCCTTTGTCCACAGTGCGCAACATTATCAAGAAGTTTGCAACCCATGGCACTGTAGCTAATCTCCCTGGTCGTGGACGGATGAGGAAAATTGATGAAAGATTGCAACGCAGAATAGTCCGGATGGTGGATAAGCAGCCCCAAACATGTTCCAAAGACATTCAAGCTGTCCTGCAGGCTCAGGGAGCATCAGTGTCAGCGCGAACTATCCGTCGACATTTAAATGAAATGAAACGCTATGGCAGGAGACCCAGGAGGACCCCACTGCTGACACAGAGACATAAAAAAGCAAGACTACAGTTTGCCAAAATGTACTTGAGTAAGCCAAAAGCCTTCTGGGAAAACGTCTTGTGGACAGATGAGACCAAGATAGAGCTTTTCGGTAAAGCACATCATTCTACTGTTTACCGAAAACGGAATGAGGCCTACAAAGAACAAAACACAGTACCTACGGTAAAATATGGTGGAGGTTCAATGATGTTTTGGGGTTGTTTTGCTGCCTCTGGCACTGGGTGCCTTGACTGTGTGCAAGGCATCATGAAATCTGAGGATTACCAAAGGATTTTGGGTCGCACTGTAGGGCCCAGTGTCAGAAAGCTGGGTTTGCGTCCAAGATCCTGGGTCTTCCAGCAGGACAATGACCCCAAACATACGTCAAAAAGCACTCAGAAATGGATGGCAAAGAAGCGCTGGAGAGTTCTGAAGTGGCCAGCAATGAGCCCAGATCTAAATCCCATTGAACACCTGTGGAGAGATCTTAAAATTGCTGTTGGGAAAAGGTGTCCTTCCAATAAGAGAGACCTGGAGCTGTTTGCAAAGGAAGAGTGGTCCAAAATTCCGGGTGAGAGGTGTCAGAAGCTTATTGATGGTTATAGGAAGCGACTGATTTCAGTTATGTTTTCCAAAGGGTGTGCAACCAAATATTAAGTTAAGGGTGCCAATACTTTTGTCCAGCCCATTTTTGGGGTTTTGTGTGACATTATGTCATATTTGCTTTTCTGCCTCTGTTTTATATTTGTTCCAATACATACAAAGGGAATAAACATGTGTATAGCAAAACATGTGTTAATGCAATACCTTTTTTGTGTGAAATACTTGATTTTCAGGAAAAATATCAAGGGTGCCAACAATTTCGGCCATGACTGTATTGTACTTTCACACCAGTCCCTAACCCTCAAGGGGCATACAATCTAAGGTCCCTAACTCACATTCATACATACACATACTAGGGCCAATTTAGAAAGGATCCTATGAACCTACCAGCATGTCTTTGGAGTATGGGAGGAAACTGCAGTACCCAGAGAAAACCCATGCAGGCACAAGGAGAACATGCAAACTCCAGGCAGGTGGTGCCGTGGTTGGGATTTGAACCAGTGACCCTTGCACTGCCAGGTGGAATGCTAACCATTTAGCCACTGTGCTGCCTATGAACAAAGGGGTGGGGGGGATTCCTGGGAGCAAACATGGCGCTCATAAGCTGCAGGTGCTAGGAGCTCTAGACACCCTCTGTGAAATGTCATACAGCTAGCGCTTACCCTCTTACCCTATACACGTCTGAAGGGGATTCTTTTTGAGGAGGCTTGATGTGCCTGGTTTGGAGGGCCCTAAGGAGCCGAGGTCCTGGTGCTGAGGAAGACCGGTGAACCATTTTGCAGCTGGTAGGGAGAAAAGGTCCAGCGGAGGAGCAAGACACGCCAGGGGTGACCACGTGACCGGTCAGGTGGTGGAGGAGGGGAGTCCCGAAGCCCAGAGTAACCGGCGGATGGTGCAGGTAACCTGTGGAGCGGTAGTCTTTGGGGAAGGTGACCCCCGAACACAAGTGGCATCTTTTGACCCTGGAAGACCAAAACCCAGTATCGGAAGCTAAGTTGGAAGAAGCAGAGCTCAGGTGGAGTGGGTGAGTCGCCGCAGGAGGCAGTAAATCCCCAGTGTTACTACTGTTGTTTCTGATGATACTGGAAGAAAAGAGGAAACCAATAGAAGTGATTAAAGGGTCTCAGAGGTGGGACTGTGGAAAAGTATAGAAGTACAAAAAGCTCAATAGACGAAGGGGCACTCAGGAAGTGGTAGATGGACTATAATTCCTAGAAAGGGAACTGAAAGGGGCTCAGGAAAAGCCAGATGAGTATCTCTGGTAATATCCCAGGAAAATTGTAAAAATACCCTGCCTGAAGATATAGAAATTATTGTAAAGATGATTTACAGATCAGTTAAAGGAGGAGGTACAAAAACTCCCCAACCGAGTCTAAACACAAGCACAATAAAGAAGTATATGCCTTTACAGGAGAAAAGCCCAGATGATCAAATCGCTGAGAGACAAGGAGAAGTAAGTTGCACTGGAGATCAAACAAGACTATCTTTTGGGGCAATGGATAAGATCCAGATTAAAGAAGTCACAGACTCGGAAATTGAAATAGGAAAAAGAACGGAAGCAGGAAGTGAGATTGCAAATGCCTACAAAATTAGAAATTGAAGAAATGTTTGCAAACTTGGAAAGCTCCATAAAGAGTGAAATGGTGGTATTACATAATGATATGAGACAAATTCTATCAAGAGAGGAAGAAACAGAAAGAAGTTTAGAAGAACAAGCTCAGGTAATTAACAAATTAGAAGGGCAAATGGAGGAAATGAGAGAACAGAGTGCGCTCTCATACAAATTGGAGGACCAGGAAAATCAAGAAAGAAACAATCTGAGGATCCGGGGTTTACCAGAGGTATCTCAAGGAGAAGATCTCCCGGAAAAGATGGAAAAACTGTTTAATCCAATAATAGGGAGAGCAGAGACTGAACAACTAAAAATAGAGTGCACAGGATAAGGAGGTCCCAAAGAGTAACATCAAACACCCCAAGAGATGTGATGCATTTCCATCATTACGAAGATAAAGAAAACATCCCGAAGAAGTTGAACAGGATACCAGAAATAAAATTTGGAGAAATAAAGTTGCACATTTTCGCAGATATTGCTCCAGAGACACTTGCAAGAAGAAGACTTCTGAAACCATTACTGGACCAGATGAAAGAGAAACAAGTCCTTTATAACTGGGGATTTCCTGCATGTTTGATCAGGTGGAAGGATGGCAAATCAGCCATATTGAGATTCCCAGAAGATATGAGAGACTTTTGTGAAAGACTAGAACCACAGACATTGGACATTGTAGGGTGGTCCGAGGGGCTGAAGGAATATGTAGTACTAGGAAAAGAGAAACGGCAACGAGTATCTAAAAAGAGATAGCAATAGAAAAATGATGGGGAAGAGGTGGGTTTGAGGGGAGGGAGGGAAGAGAAGAGTGCGCGGTGCTGAATTTTTTTTTTTCACTCCCCCCCCCCGCTTGATATCCCCCTCATCCACCTCTTCAATATCCTTGTGGCAAAGAATAAGTTAGACAGGATGTAGGGTCGAGGGTTGTTTTTTTTTTTTTTTTTTTGAGAGATAGAGACTTACGGCGGGTTGTCAGGAGGCCAAACGCACTGCTGAATTTTAGATCCAAGATGAGATACTGGGGTTTGTGTGGGCATGCGTGTCTGGAGCCCCATCCTGGGACACAAACCGAACATGATAACAAATCTAAGGCAAAAATTAGGCCAGTGGGCTTTTAAAGAGGGGTATTTTGGGGGTAGGGAGGGAAGTGGGAATGGGGGAGGAGATTTTAGGATAATGAGAATGAGGAAGTGTCCGTGGCGACAGTGGGGGAAGCACACAAGGCCTACATTAGGGGAATCCTGATTTCAATTGGAGCAGAAAAAAAAAAAGTACGGAACAAGAAAATTAGGACAATAACGGAAGAATTATATAAGATGGAACAATTGCATAAAAAAGAAATAGATACAGATACACAGCAAGAGATAACTATGAAAAAAGAAGAGCTAAAATACATTATGGAACAAGAAAACAAAGATTTTTAATAGGGTTTCGAAAGATAGATATCAGTGGGGGAATAAATGGAATTATGAGGGAAATATTTAATGAGAAAGCTAAGGGAGAAGAAATCAAAGAATTTCATTGAAAGAATTAAAGAAGAAAAAGGAGAAATGGTTTATTCAACCACTGAGATCGCTGAGACATTTCATAAATATTACAGTAGTCTATATAGAGAAAAATTTAAGAACCAAAAAGAAACAGGTGAAGAAAGAAAGGAGAAAAGACCGACATATTTGAATGAAGCTGGCTTACCCAAATTGAATGAAGTTAGATTAACAGCTTAAGAAAGTTTAATTTCGCAAGATGAAGTAAGCTTAGAATTAAAAAACACAGCAGCAGGTAAGAGCCCCGGGCCTGATGGCTTTGGGAAATTAAACAGATGAGGGAATAGTCACTAAAATCATATATTACAGTTATACCAAAGGATGGGGAAAGATGGATTTCATTGTTCCACTTACAGACTTATAACTTTGTTAAATGCGGATACAAAAGTTATATGCAAAGGTAATAGATGCCCATCAGCAGCGGTGAAGGTTAATGGCTTGTTGTCCAAGTTTTTTAGAATGTACAACAGAACAAGACAGGGATGCCCACTTTCTCCCCTTCTGTTTGTAGTATCTTTGGAGCCGTTGTTGGTGATTGTGAGAAAGAGTGCAGATGTTAGAGGAATGTGGATAGGAGATGTTGAGCATAAAGTCGCATCTTATGCAGATGACATGCTGTTTTATGTTACAAACCGTAGATTAACATTACCTAATTTAATGAGAATATTAAAAGATTATGGAGAGGTATCTAATCTGAAAATAATCATTAAAATCAGAGATGCTAAATATTAATGTCCCAAAAAATGAGAAACCAATTCTTCAAAAAGAATTCCCTTTTACATGGAGGGAAAAAGAATTAAAATGCCTGGGAATAAAATTATCCCTGTCCTTAAAAAAATCTATATCAGACAAATTATACCCCATTAATAAATGAAACAAAGGATGAACTGAGGAGAATTTCAAGAGATAGGGTGTCCTGGATAGGTTGTATAAATATGATAAAAACGATCATAGTACCAAAAGTCTTGTATAAGTTTAATATGCTCCCAATACAACTGCCAGGGTCTTTTTTGTGACCCTTAAAAAAAATCATATTCAGATATATATGGGCCAATAAAAATCAAGAGTTAAATATGAATTTGTGAGTAATAATAAACTAAGAAGGGGACTAAATATGCCATATTTTACGAGGTATTATATTTCAGTGTTAATGTAATGAATAGGGGATTGGATACATAATACAAAGGGAAGAAGTTGGGTAAAAATTGAGAATACATTAAGAAAGGCACAATTAGATAGGATTATTTGGATACCAGATGAGTTTTGAACATTGGATGAAAACACTAGTACTTTGCCACAGAATGTATTGAGGATATGGGATGTATTACACAAGCAAATGAAATGGAAGTATAATTCACTTTTAATGCCATTGGTGGGAACAAAATTTTTCCCACCTGGGAATGAAAGTATCTCGGGAAAATGGATAAAGGATAGTAACACACGTTTGAAAGATAATGTAAATAAAGGGGAATTATGTTCTTTTCACGATTTAAAAAATAAGAAAGAAATATTTTCAACATTAGCTGAATGGAGATATTATCAATTGAGACATTTTGTTGCAAAGCTCCCACAACCATTAAGGACAGAGGAGGAAATGTACCCTTTAGAGCATATGTTAAGTTTAAATAAAATACAAAAACATGTTACCTCTAGAATCTATAAGATCCTCATGAAAATATCTGGATTAGAGCCTCAAGAGTTCATAGATAAGTGGGAAAAGGATCTTGGAACAAAACGGAATGAGCAACAACAGAAAAAATGTTTCTAGATTAACACATGGGGTGGTGAATATAAACACGGTTGAAATGAATTATAAATGTCTTGCAAGATGATACATTACACCTAATATAGCACATAAGCAGAGATCAGAGGTATCACCTCTGCTTTGGCGAGGGCGTGGGAGTAAGGGAACAATGGCACACATTTGTTGGGTCTGCCCCAAAATACAGGGATACTGCAGGTGATAATTCAATACATACAGGAGATACTGAAGATTAGTATACAAAATTTTTTTAAAATCTTGGGGTAGTTGGTACGATTTTAAAAGATCCTAATCCTAATGCTAAATGTTTCACTTCATACTGCAGCTGGAGGTTTGCTTAACACCCATTTGTTTGGCCATTCCCACAGGAATCTCTATAGACTTTTTATAAAGCAGAGGTATCCCTCATATTTCTTTTCTGGTTCAGAAGTACTCCTATAGTGTTTGGCTAGTTTCTCTATTGGTCTCTAATGTTCTTAGGCCTATTTTGGGGAATGTTACATTCACCCAGTGCAAAGTGCAACAAAGGCAACAAATAGAAACTGACATTATACATGAATTGCAAATATTATTGGTATTTGTGTATTTTGCATAAATGCTTAGACATTCACAATGCAACTTTTTTATACATAAACTTAGCTATTAGATGATCATTCTGTCTATACTCAGAACCTGAAACGTCCATGTCAATAACTCACTTCTTACTGGCAAATTTTAGTTAATATTTGTAAGACTATTATTTATTCTGATTATATCACAAAAAATTATTCTTTAAAAAAATTAAATATTTTGGCAAACATAAAAAAAATAAATAAAACATTATTCCCATTACCTACAGGTCCCTTTAACAAGATATCCCTTGGTCAGTACCATCAAGAGAAAGCAGGAAATATGTCAATAGATGTAACATTCAATGATATTACAAAAGAAAGAACTGATGCTATTGTTAACTCCACCAACTTCATTCATTGGAGCAAAGAATGTGAGTTATTTTTAATACAAAATAATTTAAATGCAAAATTTCTTGTATAAAGACTTGCAAAAATAAATGATGTGGTAGTTTGACCACACAGAAATCATCTGGCTGCATAGTCATGTGTAGTTTGCTTATTTTTTTTAAATTAAAAAATGTGTTTTAAATAGACATTTGCATTTCTTCTAAATTTAATTTTTATCCTCTGATACATTGCATACCAGAACTTTTATATGTACTTGTTAATTTTAAAGGATAAGTTCACTTTTCAGGAAAAATTATGAATGCACATATTTTTACAGGAGAATAAGAGCACATTTATTATTTTTTTCCCCAAGGAGCCTGCAAAGCATTGCATCAGGGATTGGTGGATTACAGTTGCAATGTCGGGCTCCTACAGACACTTATGCAGGCCATAGACGGTTCGTATATTGGCCGAATTTTCGGCCGAAAAACGAAACACCGGTCGTTCTGTTGCCACCAATGATTATGAAAATCGGGCGTTTTTCGTAAATTTTCCAGCATGAACGATAAAAGAAATGAGGAACCGCAAAATCGGCCGATGACATTTCCCCAACTAACGGTGCGAATATCGACCGATTATTCTTTTGGACGAAAATTCGGCCAATAAACGAACGGTCTATGGCCTGCATTACTTCAGCTTTCTTGCCTATACATCTGTATAGGCTGTGTGAAAGCTGGAGGAAGTGTCAAGAAACTACAAGGGTGCCACAGGGGCAGATGAGACTATATTAATTCACAGATTCCTATGAATGAAGGATGCTGTTGCGTGGACAGAGCACCGTACAGCCGTGCCATTTTAAAATGTGACAGTGGGTGCAGGAAGAGGATTTCCCGACCACTGTCACATAGGAAGAGGTGAGGGGAGTGAGCAAGGCATGAACTGAAACATCTTACATTTTCCATCCTAAATGGCATTCAGGAGACACCACCCTGTCTTCTCCTGAATGCAATATTTTCTTTTTTTTTCTGCTACACCCTAAATATGGGTGTAATAAATTCTATAGGGTGAACTTATCCTTAAAGGGAAAATTAAATACATAATGGAAGTGGACGTATATGCTATGAGCGCTTTCACACAAGCGGCCGTCTCTACCACCCTCTAAAAAAGTGATCCACTGGTAGAACAGTGGTTGCCTGCATTCAGGAGGGGATCCTGCCACCTCTAGAATGCCTTTTTTTATCCCAAAGGGGATTTTGTATTGAAATACTGTGCCTGGCTCTCAATTGAGCTGCTGTTTAATTGACTTCAATAGGCGATTTTAAAAGTTGGTGCTGCTTATCAGACTCTGCAAGCCAAGCCTGGCTTGTGTACTACAGTGGCCAGCTGTAATGTCCAGGTTTAGTTGGGTGATAGTAGGGTGGAGCAACTTCCTGTTTTTACCACTCCCTTGCCACCTGTGTGAAATGGCACTATACTTGTAGCTGAAGGAGCTTATATATTCAAAATAAATTTTCATTAATCATTTTTTTTTATATGAACAACCTGTTCATCGGTATTGAAAAAACACAATGATTTTAAATTTCTGAACATAGGTTGTAGACTTAAGCAGAAATTGGACTTAGCACAATAAAGTTTAAGTAGCCACTGTCTGCTAAGGTGTTCTGAATAATATGATAACTTTTCTAGAAATATGCTACTTTTTATGTTCCTGAATAAAACTGGAAACATAGCCAACCCATAGTGCACAGCTTAAAGGCTCAATAACACAAGTGCAGCATACCACTTCAGTTTGTTAGGTCACACATTGACATGCAATGCAGTAAAGGCAGCACATTCGATTGAATGGGCTGTCAAACCACTGTCACTGACCGAAAATGAGACCTAAACAGAATTTGGTTAGTGCAGCATACCACAACCCATGGAAGTGCATCACTGCATGTTGCAGCATACAGTGTGCATTTGGTAGATGCATTGGGCTGGAGCAGCATACCATAATGCAGGGTTGGGCAACTGTGACCCTCCAGCTGTTGTAGAACTATAAGTCCCATGAGGCATTGCAAAACTGACAGTTACAAGCATGACTCCCAAAGGCAGAGGCATGATGGGACTTGTAGTTTACCAACAGCTGGAGGGCCACAGTTGCCCACCCCTGCCATAATGCATGAAAGTGCGTTATTGCTTGTTACGGTTTGTGTGCCGGTGCGTTTGAAAGGTGTATTGGAGTGTCATTCACGATGATTTTCCCCACGGCACACCAACGAGGTTGCCCTGATCTGAATGGGCCCTAAATCAGACAGAGTGTTCCACCCAGGCTAGGACTACATGGCTGATTCTTAGAAACTCACTCAAAAGGGCAGTGACTGATCACTGAACAAACAGAACACACAGCAACAAATCGCACACAATCAGCCGTGATTGCATAATGCCCCAAATGTGTGTGATCACATTTATTACATGTTGCTTGTAAAGCTTACACCATAGGGAACCACTTATTTAATATGTGATGCAATCACTTATTACTCTAATCAATTAATCCCTAGCAATTTTGGAATCTTGTCTGAGCTGGTTTAAATAATGTAGCTTATTTTTACCATAGTTTTTCAACCCAATAGAAACTTGAGGGTCTAAAAAAAAAAAAAATGTAGTTATCAGTATTAACAGCAGGAAGATTTAGGTGTATAAAGCAGAGTTGAGTTGGCCGTTGCATGACAGTATAATATATGTAAATATTTAATTGTATATTTTATTATATGAATTAAATATATAGTTATAAATTGAATATATAATAAAAATATACTTAATATTTGTGTCTTTTGCAGCTGTGGCTAATGCTATATTTACGGCAGCAGGACAAAATATTGTTAAAGTGGCTAAAGATGGTAAGTGCAAATGACAACAATCTGCCAAGGAAAGTAAGCACATAAACACTTTTTATGGTATACATTAACCACTTTGGCCCTGGAGTAATTTTTTAAAAATTTGTTTGACCACATGTTAAAATCTGCATTTCTGGATAGAAAATTACCTAACACCCCCAAAACATTATATATTTTCTAAACACCAAGGCCCTGAAGCATGAAAACGACAGTAGCCCAATTGTTTTTACAATATTTGCTCAATTGTTTACCAAATTTATATTTTCATGAAAAAGTACACTAAAATACCCAGCTTTCTAGCTAGGATTTTGGCTCAGCTTCAAACCCAGATCTGCTCAGAAATGAGCGCTCCTGTGTTCACATTTTGCTGAGGACATAGGGAAAATAAAGATATAGGGAAAGTATGTTCCTATATTTCTACCCACTTGCCACCTAGACCGATGGGAAGGATGGGGGGGGGGGGGGGAGCATGCTGTAAGTCCTGTAAAAGTGTTCAGGCAAACATCTCAAGTGGTAAAGTGACTATCTCACTTTAAGTAAACTGAACATTACTGATAAGTAAGCAGTGTAGACACCCAGATTTGACAGGTAAGCTTTTAGTATCCTCTGGGACAACTGAATGCTAATCAATTGTGACAGTTCTGATTAGGCAAAACTTCTTTATAGTGCTGAAGGTTGCTTGCCCCTCTGACACAATCCTTAAAAGCTAAGTTCAGTTAACCCCCCCCCCCCCCAAAAAAAAAGAAAAAAAAATCAGCACAAGGGCTGTTACTTACTATTAATGTGTGGTGCCCCTTGTGCTGGTGCCCCTGCAGTGACAGGACAAACAAATGGCCACTGTCCCAATCTATAACTGGCCTTTACAGCAAGAAGCACATGGAAGAGCAACACATGTCAAACAATAAAAGAGAAAAATCCCCAGCTCAACTTACAGATCAGCCTGCAACCAACCAAATTGTCCTAACAGTTTGCGTTAAAAACAGGGGTTTAGTTAGCACACATTTGCAAATACATGCACAAGCTGCAGAGCCTCTTCACAGCACCTCAATATTCTGCAGTCCCTAACTGTATACATTGTGAGAGCCTCAATAGTAGAAGCACATGTATCATAACGGATAGCCTGAGGGCAGGTGAGCCTGAGGGAGCCCACCCCTCCTTAACGGCACACGGACCCACTGGACACCCAGCATATAGCACAATGGCAGCAAAGGTGTTCAGTCAGCTTCCTCACCAATATATCAACAGTACAAAGAAATGGCCACTGCCCCAAGCTAAAACTGGCCTGCAGTGACAAGCGCTCATCTAGAGTTCCGATTATGCCTGTCCTTTCCGCCCCTCCTCCATTCATAGAAGCTGTACTATAGCTTCTATGAATGAAAAATGATCTATGAATGGAGGATGGGCAGGTGATTGAAAGGTCCGCCGCCCACTCTATTCATAGATCCTTCTCTTTTATATATATATATATATATATATATATATATATATATATATATATATATATATAAAAGCTTTAATCTATAACTACAGAAAAACCATTTTAGTTTTTAATATAGGGGAGAGAAATTAGAACATCTGTCAGGTTTTTAATGCTGTTTCTGCTGCCATTAGTAAGATTAACCCTCTCTATCATGTATACGATTATCACCAAAATGTAGAACTAAAGACAAAACCTGTTTTTTCCCATTTTGAGTAGAGCAAGGAAGGGATATAATCCCTGTCAGTTTTATTTTTACCATCTCATTCCCATTGGGGAGATTCCCTTTACTACCTGCCCCATAACCACAACAGGAAGTGAGAGGAAATCCCTCCAAAATGTGTGAATCCCTGGTTGTAACCAGAGTCACAAGAATTAGTGTTCCCATTGGAAGATTTTCCCTTTTTTTTTTAATATAGGGCAGAGAAATGAGAACATCGGTCAGGTTTTTAATGTTGTTTTTGCCGCCATTAGGAAGATTCACCCTCTCGATCATGTATACTAATATCACCAAAAAGGGGAAATCTTCAAATGGGAACATTAATTCTGGTGACAACCACGGATTCCCACATTTTGGAGGGATTTCCTCTCACTTCCTGTTGCGGCTATGGGGCAGGAAGTAAAGGAAATATCCCTTCCTTACTCTAGCCAAAATGAAAAAAAAAAAAAGGTTTTGCCTTTAGTTCTACTTTATTTACTGGGGAGGAAGAATTGGGAGAATAAGGGATTTATACTCTAATTTACACATGAGACAATATTACCAAAGGCCAGCCCTATGTTGGAAAGAATTAATGATATAGATATGAAAAAATATACACTGTATATAACAATTATACCCATAATTTTACAATCTTTAGGGGCTGCACTAACAGCAATTGTTATGACAGAACATGGAGCTCTACCCTGCAAGTGGATTCTACACTGTAATTGTGAAAACAAAGTGGAGAACATTGACAAACTTGTAACAGCTCTCTTGCTTCGGTGTGAAACTGCGGGTCTAAAATCTGTGGCCATTCCGGCCATTGGCACAGGTAAGAAAAAATCTGGATGCACGGGCATTGTATTTCAAAATGTAATCAAGACTTTTTGTAAGAATGAAAGAGAATATGATAAAGCTAGGTTTATCTCCTGTGGTCAGGTTTTAGGTAGAAACAAGTTCAAACTTAGTTTAATTACTTCAATAAAGTAGTGAAAACAGAGCTTATTTTGAATATATTATTTTTAACGCTTTAGTGCCAAGCGTACGCAAATATGTAGTCTCTCGGCGGCTGGGCCTTGGCGCCGAGTGACCGCATATTTGCACACCCAATGTAATCAAAACATTTGCCGAGAGTGCGTGCCTTGCCTGCTCCTGGCACATTTACTGGCACCTCAAGGAAAGGTCCCCATCGCTGCTTGTGGTCAGAGCTTTCTGATCATGTGACTGCCATGATAGCCAATCACAGTGGTCACATGACCCTAAACCCCACGCTGCCTCATGTCACAAACCCCTTAAAGGGCCACCAGGCACCAACACCAAGGGGTTAATGTACATTACAGATCAAGCATGGGCCAACAGCACAGCATAGTATTTTAAAACATTGGCCCTTTATCAAGTTATGTACTGTAGACTAAGGTCCATTACTGTGAATTGTTTGCTTTGTGGTTGGTCATAGGTCTATAGTAATGTGTAAATTGAATATGTTTCAAAATAATTTGATCATAAGTTCCCGATGACTTATCTGTATTTCTAATGCATTGTCAGATGTGGGCTTACCTGATTTACTTGATTTCTTTACTACTCATTTATGCATTGAAAGCCACCTCTGCAAGTTCCAGAAAAACACCTGAAGCAGCAAATACTAAAGTATTTAATATTTTCCCTCTCAACTCTATAAAACATATCATAAAATTTACTCTGACACAAACTAATCGGTTTGGTAAACCAATTAAAGACAGAATATGATGCATAATTATAAAGAAATTATATCCAATTTAAATAAAACAGCTACCATGAAAAATATTTATCCATTAATGGTGAACATCATAACTTTTCAGATTGCATCTTTATGCATGCAGTCACTATCAGCTCCCTTAAAGCATACTTTTCCAACCAGGGTGTCTCCTGAGTACTTCAGGGGTGCCTTGGCGAGAGAGAGAGAGAGAGAGAGAGAGAGGGGGGGGGAGGGGGGGAGAAAGGGGGAGGAAGGGCAAGGCAGAGAGGGCAAGGGAGAGAGGGAGAGGGAGAGAGGGAGAGGGAGAGAAGGAGAGGGAGAGAGGGAGGGAGAGAGAGAGGGAGGGAGAGGGAGAGAGGAAGAGGGAGAGAGAGAGAGCGATTCAAAAGATATTGACTATTTTTAATCTTTATGCTGATAGCATTAATAAATACATAAGAAATTATATTTGGGGTTAAGGAGGTTTAAACACACACTCCGGTCTGCATACCTGAGCTAAGGGCAGAAGGATTTCCAGAAGTAAATGCTGCATGAATCATCAGCGCCTACTCGAGATGACTGTAGCTAGAAATGCAAGGGGGTGATTTCTCAGAAAAATAAATCATGAAGACATGGATGGATTAGTTTGCTTTCAATATTGAAACGTAATTACATTTTGATGTGTGGTGTTCAGATGCAGTGTAGTTCCGCTTTAATGTATGGGCAGCTTTAGGATCCTTGTCTCTGAAAGTATAGATTTTTATTTAATGAATGTTTAATTTGATTCAACCTGCTCTTTGTTGTGAAGGTAAATCATGTAGTCAAATGGAAAAACCAAGTATACAATAATTTCATGTGAACTTGAGCAGAGGTCCCCTCTGTTTTTTTTTTCCTTCATCTTAGGTGAATGTGGATTTAATCCATTTGAAGTGGCAAACCAATTTGTGAATGCAATAGCCTTATTTGCCAGGACTAGAAACACGGATTCTTTGACTTCCATTCGCCTGGTTACAATTCGCCCACACATCTACCACATATTCCGAGAACAGTTGAAGAAGCATTTTAGAATTGCATCAGGAGACTCATGGAATCCAGTGGGTGAGGACCAGAATGCTAGTTGTAATGACACAGCAAATGTTACATAAATAGTACTTTAATTAGAAATAGTAATAGCATGTTAGATATACTTTTTCCTAATGCTAAAAGGCTTATAGGTCTTGCATTCATAGCTGCAGTGTATAGTATTTTAAATTCTAGCACTTGTGTTTATGTATCTAATAATTTACAACTCTGTCCCAGTAAGAAGATATAAGAATATCTCAATATTTGAATATAATAATTTAATAATAAAAAACTATGGTACCAATTATTGTCCACAGGCAATACTTTAAAAAGTCTTTACAAGTTATCAGTTCAGAGTTAGCTTTAAAGTATGGTCCTAAAATTATTGCTCCTACTCAAACGTCCATAGTGATACGTCACATGAGTAGCACAAATTATGTTGCTAGTGCATTTGGGTATGTACAGGGGTGATGGGAAAGCTTTTACATTTTTAAATTATTTTTTTAACACTTTCATTTTTTTTTTTTAATTTAACTTTATAGTGATCACAAGGGGGCTAACAGGCCTCCTATCTGAATGCATGGACAGCTGACAGGTCATCTGTAGGAAGACATGCAGTTAATCAAGCACAAATCATGTTAGATTAGTGGTTTCCTCGACTGCAGTAGCTGGGCAATGATTGCTCTGAATCAAGAAGTGACATAATACAAGTAGTTTCTGGGTTCATTCTGTGCAGAGATCAGGGTACTGATGTTCTCCGATCTCCTCTAGCTTCAAATACTTTGCATTTACCATGGTCCTGGGCTTCCCAACATAGAGAGGGGAGTCGGTGGTGTACCTTCAGGGTCTGGATCACTTTAAGTCCTCATGCACACTGGATGTTTTTACAGCTGCTGTTTTTGGCTTTTGGCCATGCACACATAAGCTTTAATCAGTGTTTTTTGGCAGGGGCTTTTTTTGGTTGGAAAAAAACCCCCAGAACTAGTGGTTTCTAGGGGAGTTTTTTAGCTGTAAAAACGCTCTAACACTGAAAAGACGGCAAAACGCAGAAAAACACAGCAAACCAGCATTTTTGGACTTTTGAGCAAAAAATAATTTTTGTGTGTGTGGAAAAAAACGCTAAGAAAATGCAAACTCAGAAAAATGCGGCTAAATGCTAATGCAAAAATGCTAAAAAACTCAAGTTTTTAATGTGACTTTACACAGCTAATGCTACCAGCGTTATTAAAACACCCAGTGTGCATGGAGCCTTAGCCTTCATGCACACTTTTTTAAAGCTGTTTTTAAGTTCAAAAAAAGCTGGAAAAATGCTGGATTAAAAAACACTGGTAGTAGCATTTTTTTTGTAGCGTTCAGGAGCATTAGTGTTTTATTAACATTTTTACATGTTGAGGAAAAAAGAAAAATCTGTTAAGAACGGTTTAGTAGGGTTTAGCATTTTTCTGCTGCTCCAAAAAACTCAACAAAAACATTTTTTTTCTACCTCTAGACACTGAAGCTCAAAAAATGCTAATAGCCTAAAGTAGTCTGCATGGACACATAGGATAACACTATTTAGCTTCTAGGAGCACAGAGAAAAATGCTAATATCAGCTTCTAGGAGCTTAAATGCTAGTGTACATGGAGCCTTACGTCAAAGCTGGCTGTCAGATGAAAAAAATCAATACCAAAGCTCACAGCTTTAGAAGCAGCTGGTATCTTGCTTTACCCCTTGCATGTTTAGAAACATACCTTGATATGTAAGGTAGTAAACTATTAAAATGATTAAATTAGATTAATAGCCAGGCAATTGCATTCTCAGAAAAAGAGGTTATCATGGTATCCTACTTATCACTCTCAGGATAAGTTAATTATCAACATCAGTGGAAGGAATACATTGATTTACAAAGGTCAAATTGTGTTTTGAATCATAATCAAAGCTCATACAAAAAACAGCAGAGCTAATGTGTTAACACTCCAATTTATTGTTAATTTTATTTTTATTGCAGCAGTCTCTTTGTAATTTTAAACACACGTACCATTATCTTTAGCTGACAAAGCAGCTAACGTGTGTCTACCACTAGCTCTGCCTGTCCAAAGATGGGAAAGATTTCACTTTCCTTTATAACAGTCAATGAAATTCCAATCGTCTCACAGTCCCCTCATATACAACACTGGTACCACTCTCCTGCCCTGTTCATATTGTTTGACAGACAAAGTCAACCATTCATAATCATTTGTTTTCATACAGAAGCAATACATCTACAGAGCTGCAATGCAAAACATTTCCTAGAGCCTTTAGGAAGGACAAAACAATGAATGTGACTGCCTGATTGCCGCAGACATTTTCAAATATATCTTGATAGCCCAAACCACATCTGGATGGATAGAGACGCAGTACTACCTTGTACTGATGTAGTACCAAAAACAGCTACTTACAGAAAAGAGCTGCCAAATTCACTACTCTTCTCGCCAAAGTAATTGCAACCAAAAAAACGACCTTCCGAGTCATAAGGACTAACAGAAACTCATGAATTGGATCAAATTTGCTTTCTGTAAAACAGGAACAAATTTAAATCCTTATGGACACATGAGTAACCAAACAGGTAGGACCATATCAGTCACTGCCTTAATATATTTGCGTATCAATGAATGACAAGCAATTGGTCTCTGGAAAAACTGCCAGGGCCGATATCTGGCCTTTAATGGTACTTTAGGCCAACTTCAATTCCAGCCCTGATTGGAGAAAAGCCAAAATATGTCCAATTACATATTTACAGGGATAAAACTTTCTAGGAACTTGTAGCCTGACTCCAACTATTCTACTACTCCTCTACACCGCCACTGGGCGCCATAGATCCCCTGGGACCAGTACCACCCTTGGCCATAAGACACATAACTGAACTCTACCGAACTTAAGCATGAGAACCCTAACTGCAGGTAGACAAAACTATGAAAAACTCCACTGCACACTGGGCCATCTGCAATCAAGCACCCGGGGAAACTCTTCTCCACACCTGACTCCCACTCAGTTTACCTTTGGAAATGCCTCCTCTACTCCTCCTCATATTCCTCTCCTGCGTCCCCAAAATCTCTTTTCTCCGTCCCTCTGGTCCACCCAAACAACTGTAAATCTCACCTTCACTGCTTCCATCACAGAGCTGATGTGCTTCCATTTACTACTACTACCACTACTGCTCTCATCACCTCCTCCTGATACTCCACTCTCCTGCTGACCCAAACACCAGAACTGGTAGACATACGCGCTCATGTACATCCCACTTCCATGCCACCTTTCTCACCCTTCTGCTTCTCCTAACCTCTGGGGATATCTCCCCGAACCCTGATCCCCCACTACCTCGCCCACACACAAGACATCCTCTCTCTTCCGGGAACTGCCACAACCCCCTCAATCTTATATCTGTCCCCCTGCTCCCCAAAACCACCCTCCTGTTCTCATGCGCACTCTGGAACGCCTGCTAGGTCTGCAACAAGCTCATCTCCATTCATGACCTCTTTGTCTCCCGATCCCTTAACCTCCTAGCGATCACCGAAACCTGGGTGTAACAGAACCAGAACTCGACCACTCTTGGGTATAGCCAACTCTTTATTTTAACACAAAACACAGGATATATACAGAGGGCGGGGAAACACAACCAGGAGCAGGAAACACATCATCAACCGCCCCATCAGTGGGAAGGGCTGCAGAGAATACATCATCAGCCAGCCTCATCAGTGGGAAGAGCTACAGGGAACCACCCCAACCAACCCAAGACACAGAACAATGGGATGAAGCACATGGCAAACAAACAATGGACAGCCATGTGGCCGAGAACAAAGGAATAGCCACATGGCAGTAGACAATGGGCAACCACATGGCCGAGACAAAGGAACACACACTATACACAAGACTGGGACATTCACATTTACACCCTGTACCCCTTAACAGGCACAAGGTGGGTTAAACATAATGAGGGGGACAAGAGCTGACCAAGTGGTCCCCCCACCCCCAAAAGTCACTCCCGTCACACTGGGTCCAAGCAACAGACTCTGCCTCCCCCGCAGCACTCTCCTATGGAGGTCTCATCTGGACCCACTCACCCAGACCCAGTGGTCAGAAAGGTGGTGGGGTTGGTTTGCTCCTGTCACCACTGAGCACCTTCCAGGTCCTCCCTAACCCTCCCTCTCTATCCTTCTCTTCCTTCGAGACCCACTGCATCCGGCTATTCTCTCAAATCTCTCTGAGGATCGCAGTGATCTATCAGCCTCTTGGACCCATGTCCTGCTTTCTTGACGACTTCGCCGCCTAGCTACCCTTCTTTCTCTCCTCTGAGCTACCCACTGTATTCTTGGAGACTTCAACATCCCTATCAACATCAATAACCTGGCTACATCCCAACTCTTCCACATAACCTCTTCTTTTGCACTAGCACAGTACATACAGTCCTCCACTCACTCTGACGGGAACACTCTTGACCTTGTCTTCTCTCACCTTTGCACTCCCTGCAACCTCACAAATGCCCCCTTTCCTCTCTCAGATCACAACCTCATCACCTTCTCCGTCTCCTCATCCTCAAACACCTATCCTTCCAAACAATTACCAGCAGAAACCTCCGGAACTGGAACCCTGCTCCCTTCCACTCTGCAACTGACCAACTTTTAGACTGTATCCATCCCCTGTCATGCCCTGACCTGGCCACTACTGTCTACAACAACTCGCTTTCAGCCGCTCTAGACTCGCTCACACCCCCAACAACACGAAGCATTAGGCCCCGACCACTACAACCCTGGCAGACCGACCACACCAGAAACCTCAAACGACATAGTCGTGCGCTGGAGCGACTATGGCGTAAAACCAGATCCCAACAAGCGTTCAACCACTATAAATCTGCCTTCTTAACGTACACTTCCTCCCTTCACGCTACCAAACAAGCCTACTTTATTACCCTCATTAATACCTTCTCCTCCAGTCCTCGCCGGCTCTTCTCCACTTTTAACTCTCTACTTTGTCCGCCTCTACCTCCATCCAGTACCTCACTTACCGCCAATGAGATTGCTAACCACTTCAAAAACAAGATTGATGCAATTCGTAGGGACTTCGCCACTGCTCAGACACCCACCCCACTTAGCACTCCTCACACAATAACCCCCTCAACAATTTGCTCCCTTGACCTCACTACTACCGAAGAGGTCACCAAGATTTGTCCGAAGCCCGCCTCACCACCTGCCCCCTGGACCCTGTCCCCTCACAACTCCTGCGGTCCCCCTCCTCTTCCATCCTATGCTCCCTCACTCACATCTTCAATCTTTCCCTTTCCACCGGTAACTTCCCCTCCCCTCTAAAGCACGCGCACATCAATCCCATACTTAAGAAACCCTCACTGGACCCCACCGACCTGAACAACTTGAGACCCATCTCCCTACTGCCATTTACCTCTAAACTCCTAGAACGCTTAGTCTACAATCGCCAGAGCTCCCATCTCACCGACAACAACCTTCTCAGCCCTTTACAGTCCAGCTTCCGCCCCCTACACTCTACCAAAACTGCCCTACTCAAACTCACCAATGACCTACTAATGGCCAAAACCAATAGCCACTATACTATACTCCTACTACTTGACCTCTCTGCGGCTTTTGACACGGTTGACCACCCCCTGCTCTTCAAAAAACTGCACTCTCTTGGCCTCAGAGACTCTACTCTCTCCTGGTTCTCCTCCTATCGCAGCGCTCCTTCAGTGTTATCTATAACGCTGCCACCTCCCCTTCACTCCCTCTCTCTGTTAGGGTCCCTCAAGGTTCTGTCCTTGGAGCCCTCCTCTTCTCCATCTACACCTCCTCCCTTGGCCAATTGATAAACTCCCATGGCTTCAACTACCATCTCTATGCCGACGACACAAAAATCTATCTCTCTACCCCTCACCTTACCCCCTCAGTTTCCAATCGTATCACTAGCCTACTAAGTGACATATCGGCATGGATGTCACTAGTATTTCCCCCAGCCCGTGCCCATCAAGATCAACAACACTACCATCAGTCCCACCCCTCACGCCAAGGTACTAGGTGTAATCCTAGACTCCAATCTGTCCTTTCAGCCCAAGGTCCAATTGCTGACAAACTCATGTAGACTTCACCTCCGCAACATCTCCAAGATACGACCGTTCCTAACGTCGGAAACCACTAAGCAACTCATTCACTCCCTTATTATATCACGCCTTGACTATTGTAACTGCCTCCTCACTGGCCTACCTCATCACAGGCAATCCCCACTCCAGTCCATCATGAACACTGCTGCCAGACTCATTCACCTTACTAACCGCTCTGTATCTGCCACCCCTCTCTGCCAATCTCTCCACTGGCTTCCTATTGCCCAACGGATAAAATTCAAAACACTAACACTGACGTATAAAGCCATTCATAACACTGCCCCAATTTACATCACCAATCTTGTCTCCAAATATCACCCAAACCATACCATGTCTCCTCCTCTCATGCTCGTTTCCAGGATTTCTCAAGGGCTTCACCCATCCTCTGGAACTCCTTACCCCAATCTATCAAGCTATCGCCTACTCTGCTCACTTTTAGGCGCACTCTGAAAACCCATCTCTTCAGGGAAGCCTACTCTGACCCCAGCTAATATTGGAATCCTCTACTATTCCTACCACTCCACCCCCCACAGCCAATTACCTCCTGTACCACTATCCCCTCCCTCCTAGATTGTAAGCTCCAAGGAGCAGGGCCCTCTAATCCCTCTTGTATTGAATCGTATTGTTACTGTACTGTCTCGTGTACTGTCTCCCTCCTAATGTAAAGCGCTGAGCAAACTGTCGGCACTATATAAGTCCTGTATAATAATAATAATAATAGCCTCACATCAGGACACATAAGATGCCCAAGTCCTATTGTAATTCTTCATGGAAGACGGCTTCCTGGCCTCCATTAAAGTAGAATAACTGTATTAGAAATTTCTGTCCTGGAAACAAACCTGTCCTCTTTCATATTGAATCTAGACACTAAACGATTCACATCTGGTGTGCCCCATTCCAGATGAATTGCTCTGAATGTCTTGGGAAGAAGTGACCACTCCTCCAGAATTAATTGCTGGCAACTGGAGACGCCCATTTGCCAATTCTACACACCTGGTATATGAAATGCTGACAAGGCTGGAACATGACACTCTGCTGAGAGAATACAATCTACCTATATCTGAGCCGCCCAACTTCTGGTTCCTCCCTGATGGTTGATATAAGCCACTGCCATTGGATTTTATGGACTGAAGCTCCTGCAGCTGTGTCATTCAGTGGTACAGAGCGTGGCGGGGCCACTCAAAGTTTTAGAATGTTGACAAGTAAAACACTTTCCTGAAGAGACCATGCCTCCTGACCTACATGGAACCCAAGAACAACTCCCCATCCTGTCAAACTGTCATCTGTAGTTACCACCTTCCAGGCAACTGGAAGAAACAACTTCTCTGCCTCCAACTTCCAAGGAGCCATCCACGAGTGCAGTGCCTAAAGTGTACTGTGGCCTAGGGTCAATCAACAATCCAGTGGTTGAACCTTTCTGTTCCATTCCAAACAGGATATTTATCTGTAAAGGCCAGGAATGGAACAGTGTATGGGACCCCCTCGAACAAGGCAACCATCTTTCCCAGCAGTCTCATACAAAGCTGAATCGAGGGAGACTTGTGACTTCTGAGAATGAAAACCTGATTTCTCAGAGAAAGGCAGTTTTCTGGAGGCAGAAATACCTTCGCCTGGGAAGTGTCCATGACTAGGCCCAGGCGCTCCAGACTCTGCACCGAATCCTGTGCTGTTTTGTGCACACTGAGGACCCAGCCCAGACCTTCCAGTGCTGGTCCCTGAACCCATAACAGGCCCAGTACTGGAGCCAACACCTCAAAACCCAAAGGGTTGTGGCCAGCCCAAATTGTAGGGCCACAGAGTGTCTGCCCTCTATTACAGATACTGACAACTTCTGATGAGCTTGAAAAATTGTAACATGGATATATGCTTCCCTTATTTCCAGGTACAAGAAAGTCTCTCTGTTGAAGCGAGCGCACAACTGAATGAACTGACGCCTTAAGAAATGTTTGAATTTTGAGAGACTTGTTCCGACTTTTCACGTCCAAAATTGGCTCCACATCTCTGTTTGGCTTTGGCACCATAAAGAAATTGGAGTAAAAGCCGAGGAATCTTTAAGTCACTGGAACCGATCTAATTGCCCTCTTCTGCTGATCCACAGGCACATTTGACCTCAAACTATGGAGGAAAGATCAGAAACTCCAACCTGTACCCATGAGAGACTTTGGAAATGACCCAGTTGACTAAAATCACTTTTTGTCTGGCTTCCAAAAAAGCCAGCAGCCCCCCCCCCCCCCACACACACACAAAGGAGTAGGGGCTCCCCTGCATTATTATTATTATACAGGATTTATATAGTGCCAACAGTTTGCTCAGCGCTTTTCAATATAAAGGGAGACTATACAGCAACGATACAGTTCAATACAAGAAGGTTAGGAGGGCCCTGCTCCTTGGAGCTTACAATCTAAGAGGGAGGGGCTGGTGGTACAAAAGGTAATAACTGTGGGGGATGAACTGAAGGAATGGAAGGAATAGAAGATTTTGCTATTAGCTGAAGGCGGGATAGGCTTCCCTGAAGAGATAGGTTTTCTGAGATTGCCTAAAAGTGGGCAGAGTTGGTGATAGTTGGATAGATTGGGGTAGAGAGTTCCAGAGGATGGGGGAGGCTCTGGAGAAGTCCTGTAGATGAGCATGGTAGGAGGAGACAAGGGAGCTAGAGAGCTATGAAGTTGTAGGAGGAGCAGAGGCGGACAGTTTGGGTGATGTTTGGAGACAAGATTGGTGATATTATTTGGGACAGAGTTATAATTGGCTTTATATGTTATTGTTAATGTTTTGAATTTTATTTGTTGGGCAATGGGAAGCCAGTGGAGGGATTGGCAGAGAGGGATGGCAGAGATGGAACAGTTAGTAAGGTGGATGAGTCTGGCGGCAGCATTCATGATAGACTAAAAGAGGGGATAGCCTGCAATTAGGTAGGCCAATGAGGAAGGAGTTACAATAGTCAAGACGAGCGATAACAATGGAGTGAATAAGTTGCTTAGTGGTTTCAGAGGCTAAGAACGGGTGTATTTTGGAGATGTTGTGGAGGTGAAGTCTACAAGATTTGGACAGTGATTGGATTTGGGGCTGAAAGGACAGATGGAAATCTAGGATTACACCTAGTACCCTGGCATGAGGGGAGGGACTGATGGTTGTATTATTGATCTTGATGGAGAAGTCAGGGGAGGGGGCACAGGCTGGAGGGGATAGTATGAGCTCCATTTTGGAAAGATTTAGTTTGAGGAAGTGGAGTGACATTCATGCTGATATGTCACTTAGTCGGTTAGTATTGCGAGAGGAGACTGAAGGGGTGAGGTAAAGAGAAGAAAGATAGATTTGTGTGTCATCAGCTTAGAGATGGTACTTAAAGCCATGGGAGTTTATCAAGTGACCAAGGGAGGAGGTGTAGATGGAGAAGAGAAGGGACCCAAGGACAGAACCATGAGGGAGTCGAGAGGAGGAGACAGAGTTATAGATAATGCTGAAGGAGCGCTACAATAGGTAGGAGAAGAACCAGGAGAGAGCAGTCTCAGAGGCCAAGATACTGAGTTTTTGAGGAGGAGGGGATGGTCAACAGTATCAAAAGCCGCAGAGAGGTCATTGTAAGAGTATGGAGTAGTGGCCATTGGTTTTAGCAGTTAGTAAATCATTAGTGAGTGTTAGTAGTGCAGTTTCAGTGGAGTTTAGTGAGCAAAAGCCAGACTTTAAAGGGTCAAGAAGGTTGTTGTCAGTGAGGTAGGAGCTCAGGAGATTGCAGACAAAGCGTTCTAAGAGTTTAGAGGTAAACTGGAGCAGTGTGATGGGTCTTAGGTTGTTCAGGTTGATGGGGTCTAGTGAGGGCTTTTTAAGTTTGCAAGTGATCTGTGCATGCTTTAGAGGGGAGGGGAAGGCACCGTTAAGAGAGGGATAGATTGAAGATGTGAGTAAAAGGAGCATAGGACAGAAGAAGAGGGTGACCGTAGTAGTTGAGAGGGGACAGGATCCAGGGGGCACGTGGTGAGACGGGCGTCTGAGAAAACGTGAGTGACCTCTTCAGTAGTAGCAAGGTCAAAAGAGGAAAGTGTTGAGGGAGGTTTAGTATAAGGTATGCTAAATGGGATAGATGTCTGTGTAGCAAAGATGTCCCCATGAATTGCATCAATCTTGTTTTTGAAATGATTTGCAATCTTGTAAGCAGTGAGTGAGTTACTGGGTGGAAGTGGAGAAAGTAGAGAGTTAAAAGTAATAAAGAGAAGACAAGGACTAAATTACAAGGTATTAATAAGAGTGACAAAGTAGGCTTGTTTGGCAGCATGGAGGGAGGAATTGCATGTTAAGAAAGCAGATTTATATAGGGTGAATGCTTGCTGAGATTTGGTTTTACGCCACAATCGCTCCAGTGCATGGCTATGTCGCATAAGATTTCTGGTGTCGTCAGTCTGCCACGGTTGTAATGGCCAGGGCCTGATACTTTGTGCTTAGGTTTAGAGAAGCAAGTGAGTCTATTGTGGATGAAAGCGAACTGTAGAAGACAGCAGTGGCCAGGACAGGGGAGAGATTCTGTCATAGAGTTGGTCAGTTGCAGAGTGGAAAAGAGAAGGGTTTAAGTTGTGAAGGTTTCTTTGGGTAATTGTTTGCCACTTTGAGGGATAAGTGTTTGAAGATGAGGACACTGTGAAGGTGATGAGATTGTGATCAAAGAGGGGAAAGGGGGTGTTTGTGAGATTGTAAGGAGTGCAAATATGGGAGAAAACAATGTATTCCCATCAGAGAGTGAGTGGAAGACAGTATACATTGTGTTAAGGCAAAAGATGAGATTAGGTTGAAGAGTTGGATTGTAGCTGTGTTGTTCACATTAATGGGGATGGTAAAATCTCCAAGAATGATAGTGGGTATTTCAGAGAAGAGAAAGTAGGGTATCCAAGCAAAGAAGTCATCAAGAAAGTGTGACTCTGGTCCAGGAGGATAGTAGATCACTGCAATCCTCAGAGAAATGGGAGAAAACAGCCGAATGCAGTGAGTCTCGAAAGAAGAAAAGGATAGAGAGGGAGGGTTGAGGAATTGAAAGGTGCTCAGTGGGGATAGAAGAAAACCAACTCCACCACCTTTCCAACCACTGAGTCTGGGTGAGTGAGTCCAGAGAAGGCCTCCATAGGAAAGTGCTGCGGGAGAAGCAGAATCTGCTGCTTGAAGCCAGGTTTCTATAATTGCTAGTAGGTTAAGAGAGTGGGAGACAAAAAGGTCATGGACATATATGAGCTTATTACAGACAGAACGGGCATTCCAGAGTGCACATAAAAAAGGGAGGGTGGTTTTTAGGAGCATGGGGATTGAGATTAAATTAAGTGGATTGTGGTTATTCCTGGAGGAAGGAGGGTGCCTGGTGTGGGGGTGAGATACTGAAGGAGGGTGAGGATAGTAAGGTGGGAGCTGGATGTATATGAGTGCACATGCCTTACTGTCCTGGTGTTTGGGTCAGCAGGTGAGTAAAGTATTAGCAGGAGGTGATGAGAGCAGTAGTAGGGAGATGGTAGAAGTGAGGGTGAGATGTATAAGCTTTGGGGTGGAGCAGAGGGGTAAAGCAATGAGATTTTGAGAACAGAGGATATTATTTGAAAAGGAGGAGTAGAGGGGGCCTATTAAAAAGGTACATGGAGTGGGAATCAAACTTGTAGGAGATGTTTCCCAGGGTGTTTGCTTGCATTCCATCCAGAGTGCAGATATTTGTTGTATCTTCCTGCTACTTGAGTTATCCTGCTTTAGTTAAACTGCTGTGTTCAACTACTGTTTTGCACTCCAGCAGAAAATGCACTCACGCAGGACAGTCATATGTTGAATATCCTTAGGGCATTCACTGCAAAACACAGAGCTCTGTTAATCCCTCACTAATGTTTGCTTCAGCATGTGACAGGTTCTTCTTTACCAATCGCTGTATGCAATCTTTAAAGGATATGGTTACCATTAAAAAAAATAATAAATGCACATTTTTTGCAGGTATAAAAATGTGCATTTATTATAATTTTTTAGGAGCCTGTAAAGCATTGGACCCGCAGTTAGCAGATGAGGGTTGCAGTGTTGGGCTCCTGCAGACTGTCTGTGCAGTTGTCTGCCCGTACCTATAATACGGGCAGTCAGAAAATGAATGACAGGAAGATGAAAGACCAGAGAGCTCATCAGCGCCCTTGTAGTTGATTGAGAGCTACAAGCTGTCAGCCGCAATGAATGATGCGGCTGTATGGGCAGAACCCCACAAATCTGCACTCTTTTTGAATTATGATAATGGGGAGAAGATCCCTGGTCTGCTATGATAGGCGAGGGGGATGGGGATGGGAGAAGGAAATCAGGGGAAAGGAGGCAGAAGCTGAACATGTTACACCCTAAATACGGGTATAACATGTTCACAAAGGTGAACTTATCCTTTAAGCACCACTTCAGCTTCAAGTGCTGCTGCCACCAGAGAGCCTGGTGAGACCTCTAGCTTCATCAAATTTACATAGATTGCTGTTGGCTTCACCCCGTGACACATTTCCTTTTCCCCCATACACGTGCAGCAGCGCACGCCATTACTGCAGCGGCAGCAATACTCACTTCATCTGTAGCAGCACAGGGAGCACAAACTGAGCACCACTGCCCCTATTGGAAAAAAACAGAAATACACATCAGACAGCCCAAGCTGTGATCTTCACTTAAAGGGCCTTCATACTGCAGGGACACTCACCCCTCATCTCGCTGCAGGATCCAAGGACACAATTGTTACCCATCACAGCAAGCTGTGTGACACTGGACCCTAAGGGACTTGATTCCACTTTTTATGGGCTCCACTGCCCTGGATCTGTACAGAATCCCACCAGAAAACCCTTGGTCAGTTACTGCTACACAGGGTTCCATATACGCAGGATCCACAGAACGGTCGCATTACAGAAAATCGCAGCCTATTCACCTCCATCATAGCAGGGCCTGGGTACTGTTAACCTTAGAATCCCAGCTGTAGGAATTGATCCTGCCACCAATGTTATGATCCTTGTTGAATTCGCTTGAGAACTTGGTACTCCCAAGCAGAGAGCTGTACTTTCGATCATTACCTTCTGGAGTAGGAAGGGTTGTAAAGTATTTCCTGTCAGTATTTTCTGCCAGTGTCCATTTACCTGTAGGTGGTGCATAACCCAGGTAGTCATGATTTATAGCCCACTCTGTGTCCTGTGATGTACAAAAAAGAAAAAACAAAGAAAAAGTAGAACATGGGAGCTATAGGCAGGAGCATAATGTTACTACAAAAAGCAATTTAAAACCCATAGTGGATTTCAGTTTAAATAAAGCCACAAATGGACCAGAGGCACTTAACACTTGATGCACTAATGTAAGTACAATTGAAGGAATGAACCTGTATGCTGCACACTAGTGTAGACAGGGGTGTCCATAAATATCAACAGTAGAAGATAAATGGAAACTCGCTTCTAAAAAAAAGTCCATAAATACAATAAACCTATTTTATTCAGCAACCATAATGGAATGAAAAAAGTCATTAGTTAAAAACAAGGTTACATCTAAAACTCTGTACACCCAAAACATAGCCCAGTAATTGTTGTAAAGGTGGACATCAAGGAACACATACCAGCCAGTGAGGTCCTGGGAAAGAACAAAGACAGAGGACTACTGATGCTCCATGGGTGTAAACAGCTCCAGTCCGATATTTAGCACACAGGGGGAAAACCACCAAGATGGCTGCTCCGTGTATACTGGAACCCAGAAGTGACGTTAATCGGCAGAGCTGTGGACCAAAGTGATGATGCCGACGTCCCAGTGGCTGTGTCAGAGGAGGAGTGGACCAAGGATCGCTCTCTCATCAATGGGATTAAAAATTTCAAAGCACCTGGCTTCCTTATCAAATTTGTTTTTTTTGGAAGCGATTTTTCATTTACCTTGTACTGTTTATGTTTATGGACACCTCTGTCTACACTAGATTTCAATTTAAAACAGACCTTGCATTGAAATGTGACTTGCCCCACCTCCTGCTTTTAAATGCTGCAATACAGAATAAAAAAAAACAAACAAAAAAACCCATAAAAAATACTTGCCTAATTCCCAGATTTTTTGGTGGGCTCACCTAGCCACTTAAAGCAGGGTCTCACTTGAAAAAAATAAAAGGACAACTTCTGGTTCCAATCGCCTACCTTACCTGTCAAAATTGGGTGCCTGTCTCCCCTCCCTGCTCCCCAAAAGTGCCAATTCCTCACAGGGAGCAGTCCTTAAAGCGGAACATCCCCTTTTGGTTGCAGCTCCACTTGAAGGGCCAGACCTTTTCTGTCAATTTCTGTTCACAGGAAACAATCAGTTTTTTTGCGGCCCTCAAACATTACATTTTTTTTTGTTAAAGCAGAGGCCCTAGACTAGAGAATAAATTTTGCAGGTTACCACTTTAGATTAACAGAGGAGGTCTGGTGCTAGAGTTACTGTCCATGATCTGATGTTCACATGTGTGGAACAATAGCTGTTTACATGTATGTGGGACCAACGCATAGAGTCGCCTTTGCACGCAAGCACTGTCACTTTTTTTTACACTGTCATTTTACAAAAAAAAAAAAATTATCACTTTTTGTGCTGTCACAAAGAATGTCAATATCCCTTGCGACAGCAAAAAGCATGTGACTGATACTCTTTATAGAGGGATCTGGGGACTATAATACCCCAAATCCCTCCTCTGCACTCAAAAGCATTCAATCACACCAAGATCGATATGATTGAAAGCTTTTATTTTAAAAAAACTGAGTATTTTAAAATCTGAGTAAACCGAAAGTGATGTCTTCTCATCGCTTCTGGTTTACTATATAACAGAGCTGAACAAAGCTGATCTGGTCTTGTTCGGCTCTGTGACCAGCCGGAAGCAGCACCAGCTGGTTGAACAGGACTCCTGGTGGGACGGGAGATCCCGTGAAAGGAGCAGAAGGCAGTGGGAGGGGAGGTCTCCCCCCCCCCTTTCTGCATTCTGCTAGTTAGCCTCTCCAATCGCTATTACAAGAAAACCGACCGTCCGCTGCAAATAACAGTACCATGGGTGATGCCTGCAGGGTGCAGGCATCATACCAGTACAACCACTTGAAGACCAGTAACATACCAGGTATGTGACTGGTCAGCAAGTGGCTAGGCAAGTGTGATGTCAGGGAGTCCTCTTGTGGAAACTTGGGAGAGTTGAGAATCCCAGGTCCCACAAGAACATGCTCCTGTACAGTACTGTAATATCCTTTTGTGAGAATCCTGAGCTTTCCCAAGATCCCTCTGTGATGCCCAGTGATGTCAGCGACAGGACGTGGCAATAGCCTGGGAGTAAGGTGAGTTTATTATGCATTTTTTCAATGTGTCTTTTATTTCTGAAATGCAGTGTTTTGCTAACATGAGGTGGAGGCAGCCACATTGGCAGACCTTGCTTTTGCTGCAAGGTCCCCGTTAGCTGAAAGTTGTAAAAAACTGGAAGGTCCAATCCCACTGCGATGTATTCATTTTATTTTCCTGTATCTTTTTTCTAGCTCTGCTCAGTTCTCGATTAAAACAGCTGTGGCTTCCTAGATGCGATGATATACAAGGTATAACAGTTTTTACGCATCCTTATTCTGTAACTCCTCCTGCAACGTTGTTGGTCCTTGTGACAGATCAGCTGGACCATGTTAATGAAATAAAACTGCTTCTTAAGGAAGAATTTGATAAACAATACAAGGAGAAGAAAATTGAACAAGTGCTTCTGACAACATTTTCCCTTACAGAGATTCAGGATATTTTCTCAGTAGTGAATGAAAAGCCTGAAATAAATATGATATTAGACAAACTACAGAACTGCATTTTTCTAAATGGCTGTGAAAAGGATGTTCTTGAAGTGGAATTGAAGGTACAAAGCAAGCTTACCACCATTATAAGTGAAAGGCTTCAAAACGTAACTATGGAACAAACTGGGTTCCTGGTCCAGTGGGGCTATTCAGATGATGACGATTCCTACCCATTTAGTCTTGAAGATAGTGAGTTATTAGAAAATAGTTACCAGCATTCAAAGAAAGGAATTGTAACAGTGACACTTGAAAATGGCAAACAAGCAAAGGTCAATCTGGAAACAATGTCAGCAGTACCTGAGGTGGATAGCCCAGAAGTCAAAGTTATTCGACGAGACTTAAAAAATGGTATGATTTTTTTTGAACCGTAGATTTATAGCTATACTAAGTTTCTTTATTCTTTTTAAATTTTAATTGCGATTGTAAAGGCTTTTGTCAATATGTATACATGGGGCGTGTGCCTTATGGTGATATGCTCTTTTCACCTTAAAGTGGAATGAATCCCAACATTTTATTGGTTTCCTAAAGGAAAGTTCAAACTATAAATGTTTAATAAATAATATTATTTTCTTTAAAGTGGAACTAAACCCCCCTATCTTTTACAGCCTAGGAAGTTACCATCTTTTTTTTAATGTTTTTATTGAGTTTTCATGTTGAAAAAGAAAGACAATGTTAATACAGAGTCCAGTATAAGATAAACCAAGATAAGGTACATTGAACTGGTAACCAGAGGTTGAATATGGAGAACAAACTCTTGTCTACTAAGTAATGGCGGGGGGGCCCAGATAGTTGTATATTTTGATTGTCTGTAGCCTGTTGAAGTCCATAAATTGTCCGCAATACATACATAGCCCAAACAGTTAAAAGGTTATAGATGTTAGGGTGTGTGTGCATTTGCAGCTTAATCCATGAACCACAAGTTAGAAACAATAGGGTACTCTAAAATGAATGGAGACATGGATATCTAACAAGGAGGTGAAAAAAAAAAACCCTTGTGGTAGAACTGGTGAGTACCATAACCTGAGCTATAAACAGTCTGGAGAGTAGCTGAGAACATATACATTATAGACAAGTAGATCAGTAAAAAGCTAAATTCGGAACACAAACAGCTGATTTAAATATATAAACATAAACGGGGGGAGAGGCAGAGTCATGTTGCAACCTCACATGAGCAGTATAAAGGAGAGAATCACAGATTTAGATGTTGTTGTAACATACACTTAGTCTTTGTCCGTTGGGCTATACTTGAGATAGTGCAGTATCAGGTCACCAGCTAGGTTTCGTTAGGTTACTGATGTTAGGGGGGGTAAAAGGTATGGTAAAGATGATTTCTGGAGCTGTGGAAGATATATGTATTTCTCTACTGGTGGAGCGGTGTGATGAATCTGTATCTAGTTTTTCCTTGCGGAGTAGGCTCAATAAGTCCTGTTTGACATCCGAAATTGTAGGTGGAAAGGAAGATGTCCATCTTTTGAGAATGGTTCATCTCGCTGTCATAAAACAGGTGGCTAGTCGTGGTTTATTTAGCTGAAGAACCAGCTAGATAGGTCTGGGACAGTGGTAGGAAAGTATCCAAAAATGAGCATGAAAGGATCCTTAGAGGTAGTGTAACCAGCAAAAGTCTCGAGTTGATTCCAGAAGGCAGAGATATATGGGCATAGCCATAACCTGTGGACTATCATTGGTCTGTGGGCAGCACAAAGAGGGCATCTGTTTTGATGTTGAGGGTGTTTTGAGGCCAGGTGGGGAATGTATGCCCAGTGCATGATTTTGAATTGTTGTTCCCTCCATAACTTGATGATTACAAAAGCACAGGTAGTATATCCCGCATATCTAATGCATCCGAAGAGTGGAGATCTGTATTCCAGGAGGCAGCTGATGCAGATTGTGTTGGCTTGGAAAGGCGGGAGTTCAGTGGTTTATATATGTCTGAGATTTTGAATTGCTGACGATCCAATAATACGTCTATCATGGACGTGCGGATTCTCGGAGGCTTGTTGGACAGGTGCTGGTGATGTGGTTCACCACTTGTTGGACAATTAAGACATGGTAGGTAAATTATATTGTTTCCTAATTTGGGAAAGAGGACTGTACCCGAAGTTACAACAAATAGTTGTGCAAAATGCATTAGCCCTTTGGAAACCCATGTGGCATCTGATCTCTCTCCAAGCCACGAGCGTGTCTTGTAATAGTAGATTGTGCTTTAGGTTGGATGAGAGAGAGTGTAGCTTACAATGTAGCAAAGTGGATAGATCATTGGGGTCCATTTGGGATTCGAGGTCAAAGTTAGAATAGTTAGAAGTCTGAGAAATCCAATCTAAGCACACTCTTAGTAAACATGACAGATTATAGCCTCTGATGTTAGGTAGGTTGGCCCCCCTTCGCTCTTCAGAAGGCACAGTTTTTGTAGAGAAATACGAGGACGTTGTTTGCACCATAGGAATTTTGTCTGAGTCTTTATGCCGAATTAGGAGAGGGATGGTTTGAAGAGGGTAGAGGAGTTTGGCAAAGTTGACCATTTCGAACAAATGGCATCTTCCGAAGAGCAAGAGTGGGATTCCCATCCATGTCTCCAACTCTCCTATAATTTTTTTAATCACTGGGGGGAAGTTGGGGAGAAGAGGGCACTTTCCCTATTTTGATATCTAGATATGTGATGTCATTCTTTGCTACTTGAAAGATAGAGGATTCAACTCCTTGGGGGTTCTGGTGTGATATAGTGGAAGAATTCTACTTTTAGAGAAATTGATCCCAAGACCAAAGCAGGTTTCGGAACCGTGTGAAAATGTCAGGGCTCCCAGGTGTGACCAGAGATGTGTGACTGACGCAAGGAAACGCAGACCTCAGATATGTTATAAACAATATAATTTATTAACACTAACAATACAAACATAAACGCAGTGCAATACTAAAACATAATACAGTGCAAACAAACCAAACCAAACCACCCACAGATAACAGTACATACAAGCAAGCATCGTCAGGCAGGCCGGGTCAATATCAATAGGGCAGGTAGGTACAGGGGGAGCAAGCGGAGATTGGTCAGGGTCACAAGCCAGGGATCAGAACAGGTAGCAAGCAGCGTGGTACAGAGGGTCAGACAGAGGGATGGTCAGGAGCGAGCCGGGATCAGAGCAGGAGAAGTCAGCAGCGGTTCAGAAACAGGATGCAGGACAGAAACAGGATACAGGGCCCAGGACAAACACACACCAAGGCAGAGTCTGTGGGTCTGGCCATCCCTTAAATACCCCAGCATAATCAGTTACAGGTGTTAGCTGGCTGCAAAGTTGAGTCTCTGATTGCTGGGAACACCCGCTGGCCAGCCCTGGTACTGCAGATCAAAAGGCAGGTGAGTCCCACCATAGCTGGCCAGTCCATTCCTGACAGTACCCCCCCCTCAAGGAGCGGCCTCAGGACGCTCCAAACAGTCCTAGCTGGGAAAAATGTTCCACCGCCCGGGTCTGGTAACTGGCGGGATATCAAAGACTGGCACACCGGGCAGGACTCCGGGCAGCGGTACACCGGGCAGAGGCACATCGGGCCGGACTCCGGGCAGAGGCACATCGGGCCGGACTCCGGGCAGAGGCACATCGGGCCGGACTCCGGGCAGAGGCACATCGGGCCGGACTCCGGGCAGAGGCACATCGGGCCGGACTCCGGGCAGAGGCACATCGGGCCGGACTCCGGGCAGAGGCACACCGGGCCGGACTCCGGGCAGAGGCACACCGGGCCGGACTCCGGGCAGAGGCACACCGGGCCGGACTCCGGGCAGAGGCACACCGGGCCGGACTCCGGGCAGAGGCACACCGGGCCGGACTCCGGGCAGAGGCACATCGGGCAGAGGCACACCGGGCTGGACTCCGGGCTGGACTCCGGGCAGAGGCACATCGGGCTGGACTCCGGGCAGAGGCACATCGGGCTGGACTCCGGGCAGAGGCACATCGGGCTGGACTCCGGGCAGAGGCACATCGGGCTGGACTCCGGGCAGAGGCACATCGGGCTGGACTCCGGGCAGAGGCACATCGGGCTGGACTCCGGGCAGAGGCACATCGGGCTGGACTCCGGGCAGAGGCACATCGGGCTGGACTCCGGGCAGAGGCACATCGGGCTGGACTCCGGGCAGAGGCACATCGGGCTGGACTCCGGGCAGAGGCACATCGGGCTGGACTCCGGGCAGAGGCACATCGGGCAGAGGCACATCGGGCCGGACTCCGGGCAGAGGCACATCGGGCCGGACTCCGGGCAGAGGCACATCGGGCCGGATTCCGGGCAGAGGCACATCGGGCCGGACTCCGGGCAGAGGCACATCGGGCAGGACACCGGGCAGAGGCACATCGGGCAGGACACCGGGCAGAGGCACATCGGGCAGGACACCGGGCAGGACTCCGGGCAGAGGCACATCGGGCAGGACTCCGGGCAGAGGCACATCGGGCTACCAGGCGAAGCGGCAGGCCTCGGGCCCCCAGGCGGAGCGGCGGGCGCCGGACCCCCAGGCGGAACTACAGGTCTCGGGCCCTCAGGCGGAGCGGCGGGCGCCGGACCCCCAGAAGGAGCGACAGGTCTCGGACCCCCAGGCGGGGCGACAGGCATCGGACCCCCAGGCGGAGCAGCGGGCGCCGGACCCCCAGGCGGAACTACAGGTCTCGGGCCCTCAGGCGGGGCGACAGGCATCGGGCCCCCAGGCGGGGCGACAGGCATCGGGCCCCCAGGCGGGGCGACAGGCATCGGGCCCCCAGACGAAGCGGCGGGCACCGAGTCACCAGGCACGACAGTGGGCACCGAGTCGTCTGGCAAGACTGCGGGCATCGAGTCAACTGGCGGAACAGCGGGCACCGAGTCGTCTGGCAAGGCTGCGGGCACCGAGTCGTCTGGCAAGGCTGCAGGCACCGAGTCGTCTGGCAAGACTGCGGGCACCGAGTCGTCTGGCAAGACTGCGGGCACCGAGTCGTCTGGCAAGACTGTGGGCACCGAGTCGTCTGGCAAGACTGCGGGCACCGAGTCGTCTGGCAAGACTGCGGGCATCGAGTCAACTGGCGGAACAGCGGGCACCGAGTCGTCTGGCAAGACTGCGGGCACCGAGTCGTCTGGCAAGACTGCGGGCACCGAGTCGTCTGGCAAGACTGCGGGCACCGAGTCGTCTGGCAAGACTGCGGGCACCGAGTCGTCTGGCAAGACTGCGGGCACCGAGTCGTCTGGCAAGACTGCGGGCACCGAGTCGTCTGGCAAGACTGCGGGCATCGAGTCAACTGGCGGAACAGCGGGCACCGAGTCGTCTGGCAAGACTGCGGGCACCGAGTCGTCTGGCAAGACTGCGGGCACCGAGTCGTCTGGCAAGACTGCGGGCACCGAGTCGTCTGGCAAGACTGCGGGCACCGAGTCGTCTGGCAAGACTGCGGGCACCGAGTCGTCTGGCAAGACTGCGGGCATCGAGTCGTCTGGCAAGACTGCGGGCACCGAGTCGTCTGGCAAGACTGCGGGCACCGAGTCGTCTGGCAAGACTGCGGGCACCGAGTCGTCTGGCAAGACTGCGGGCACCGAGTCGTCTGGCAAGACTGCGGGCATCGAGTCGTCTGGCAAGACTGCGGGCATCGAGTCAACTGGCGGAACAGCGGGCACCGAGTCGTCTGGCAAGACTGCGGGCACCGAGTCGTCTGGCAAGACTGCGGGCACCGAGTCGTCTGGCAAGACTGCGGGCACCGAGTCGTCTGGCAAGACTGCGGGCACCGAGTCGTCTGGCAAGACTGCGGGCACCGAGTCATCTGGCAAGACTGCGGGCATCGAGTCAACTGGCGGAACAGCGGGCACCGAGTCGTCTGGCAAGACTGCGGGCACCGAGTCGTCTGGCAAGACTGCGGGCACCGAGTCGTCTGGCAAGACTGCGGGCACCGAGTCGTCTGGCAAGACTGCGGGCACCGAGTCGTCTGGCAAGACTGTGGGCACCAAGTCGACTGGCGGAACAGCGGGCACCGAGTCGTCTGGCAAGACAGTGGGCTCCGAGTCAACAGGCACGACAGTGGGCACCGGGTCATCAGGTATCGGATTGTCTGGCTCGACAGCGGGCATCGGGTCACCAGGTATGACAGCGGGCACTGGGTCACCAGGCATCAGGTCATTTGGCTTGCCAGCGGGCACCGCGTCATCAGGTATGACAGCGGGCTCTGAGTCAATTGGCACGACAGCGGGCACTGGATCAGGTACCGGATCATCTGGATCAACAGCGGGCATCGAGTCGACTGGCCTAATAGGATCGTCGGGCTGGATCAGTTCATCATGCTGAGTAGCGGCATCAGGCTGAATGCAGGCATCAGGCTGAGTAGAGGCTTCAGGCTGAGGAGAGGCTTCAGGCTGAGGAGAGGCATCCGGCTGAGGAGAGGCATCCGGCTGAGGAGAGGCATCCGGCTGAGGAGAGGCATCCGGCTGAAGAGAGGCTTCAGGCTGAGGCAGGCTCACCGGTTTGGATACTGGCAGGATGGTATTGGTTGGAAAGAATTTTCGCTTTTTTCTGGTTTTAACTACTGGAGCACTGCAAGTAAACGCAGGTCTGCAAACAAATGGAGCAGCTGGAGACAGAGAAAAACTGGAGGATGGAACAGGAGAGGGAGCAGTTGCTACAGAGGGCTTTTTTACAGGGTTAAAGGCAGGATAGGTGCAGCGAGTGGGAACAGGGTACTGACATGCGGTAGATAGCCAAGTATACTGGGCTGTAACTGGAGGAGCTGGTGGGAATACAGGAGTAGAGTTAGAAGCAGGACTGGGTTTTTGTAAGCTGACTGAGGCTGGGTGCAACAAGTCTGTCCATGTCTGCAGTAGGGGTTGAACAAAGCTGAGCTTACACAAAGCCTGTCTGGTCAATGACTGCACTGCGTTTATACAATCTCTTAGTGTCTGTGGTGAACATGTGGAATAACGCTCCAGAAGGTAACCCACATCATCCTCTAATAACCACACCAGGGACTCTACCTGGTCTGCACTAAATGGTGGCAAAATTTCATCCCTGCATTCGGGGGAACCAGATGAAACCAACTCAACACAAACCTGAATCAATGGCTGCACCATAGAGAAATCTGTGCCCTGATCTACTAGAACATGAGCGAGCCGTATACATTCTAGCAGTTCATCCCGGGGATACTCCTTCAGAGTCTGATAAGCATACTCTCTGTCATCAAACACTAGCAGATATAAATACACAACCTCATCCAGATCCATCCTTCCCATCAACAAGCCAAGATGGCTTCCCTGTGCAGCCACTTCTGGTCAGGATTGGCCTTGGTGTAATGTCAGGGCTCCCAGGTGTGACCAGAGATGTGTGACTGACGCAAGGAAACGCAGACCTCAGATATGTTATAAACAATATAATTTATTAACACTAACAATACAAACATAAACGCAGTGCAATACTAAAACATAATACAGTGCAAACAAACCAAACCAAACCACCCACAGATAACAGTACATACAAGCAAGCGTCGTCAGGCAGGCCGGGTCAATATCAATAGGGCAGGTAGGTACAGGGGGAGCAAGCGGAGATTGGTCAGCGTCACAAGCCAGGGATCAGAACAGGTAGCAAGCAGCGTGGTACAGAGGGTCAGACAGAGGGATGGTCAGGAGCGAGCCGGGATCAGAGCAGGAGAAGTCAGCAGCGGTTCAGAAACAGGATGCAGGACAGAAACAGGATACAGGGCCCAGGACAAACACACACCAAGGCAGAGTCTGTGGGTCTGGCCATCCCTTAAATACCCCAGCATAATCAGTTACAGGTGTTAGCTGGCTGCAAAGTTGAGTCTCTGATTGCTGGGAACACCCGCTGGCCAGCCCTGGTACTGCAGATCAAAAGGCAGGTGAGTCCCACCATAGCTGGCCAGTCCATTCCTGACAGAATATGTCCTGTATGTGGGACATGTCTAAACAAGAGTTATAAGTAAAGATAAAAATATCATCTGTGAATAGTGCTAGCCGAAGATCTTGATGACCTATTTGTACTCCATGAAGTTTGGGATAATTTAGGAGGTACCTAGACAAGGGCTCTAGTGCCATATTAATTAGCAGAGGTAAAAGGGGGCAGCCGTGCCTGGTACATTTATGGAGTTGTATACTATTCGTAATGAGTCCTGCTGCAACTATATTTTCTGAGGGGGCAGAGTACATAGTAGAGATTAGATGTAAGAAGGGGCCTGTACAACCAAATGTTTTTTCTGCGTCTAAGGATATTATGGCAAGGTTACTAGAGGGATTAGCCCTTGCATGTTCTAGGACCGCGAGCACCTTGCAAATGTTGCTGACTGCCCTTGGGTAAAATCCGCCTGTGCAGGATGGATCAGTGAGGGCATTATGGTCGCCAGTCTATTGGCTATAATTGTGGATAAAATTTTACAGTCCAGGCTCAAAAGAGAAATTGGGCGGCAAGAGCCTGGTTCCATGGGATCTTTGCCTTTTTTAGAGACTACATTAATACAAGCCTGAAAATCAGAAGCTGGATCTCCCCCCCCTGTATTTGCCATGGTGCTGCAGATGTGTTATAATATCAACCACTTGTTGGCTTGCCAGATCGATTGAGAGCACCTGTAACAGTCATCATTCACGGCATGCCCTGAAACCATCAACTTACTGCTTTCTAACACCATTACGGTTTTAGAAAGCAGTTAAATTGATGGTTTTAGTTCCACTTTAATCAAACATATCAATGTTGGTGCTTTGGTGCTTTCAATCAAATTCTGTCTACTAGCATATGCACAGTGTATGCCACATTCAAGGCATGCCTCTGGTGACAACTCACACAGTTTCCAGTTGGTTATGTCGGCTGGCAACCAAATTTTCAAGCCCTCAGATGGCTGGTGTCTTAGCTGATCACATGTACAACATTATTATTATTATTATACAGAATTTATATAGCGCCATCAGTTTGCTCAGTGCTTTACAATATAACGGGAGACAATACAGCAACAATACAGTTCAATACAAGAGGGATTTGAGCGCCCGGCTCCTTGGAGCTTACAATCTAGAAGGGAGGGGCTAGTGGTACAAATGGTAGTAACTGTGGGGGATGCACTGGTTGGAAGAGTAGAAGATTCCAGTATTAGCTGAGGGCAGGATAGGCTTCCCTGAATAAATAGGTTTTCAGAGATCGCCTAAAAGTGAGCAGAGTAGGCAATAGTCTGATACATTGGGGTAGAGAGTTCCAGAGGATGGGGAAGCTCTGGAGAACTCCTGGAGATGAGCATGGGAGGAGGAGACAAGGGAGCTAGAGAGTAGGAGGTCTTGCGAGGAGCGGAGAGTACGGTTTGGGTGATATTTAGAGACAAGATCGGTGATGTAATTTGGGGCAGAGTTATAAATGGCTTTATACGTTATTGTTAGTGTTTTGAATTTTATCCGTTGGGCAATAGGAAGCCAGTGGAGGGATTGGCAGAGAGGGGTGACTGATACAGAATGGTTAGTAAGGTGGATGAGTCTGGCAGCAGCATTCATGATAGACTGAAGAGAGGATAGCCTGCAATGAGGTAGGCCAATGAGGAGGGAGTTACAATAGTCAAGGCGAGATATAACAAGGGAGTGGATAAGTTGCTTAGTGGTTTCCAAGGTTAGGAACTGACGTATCTTGGAGATGTTGCGGAGGTGAAGTCTACAAGATTTGGACAGTGATTGGATTTGGGGCTGAAAGGACATATGGGAGTCTAGGATTACACCTAGTACCCTGGCATGAGGGGAGGGAATGATGATTGTGTTATTGATCTTGATGGAGAAATCAGGGGAGGGGGCACGGGCTGGGGGGAATACTAAAAGCTCAGTTTTGGAAAGATTGAGTTTGAGGAAGTGGAGTGACATGCATGCTGATATGTCACTTAGTAGGTTAGTGATGCGAGAGGAGACTGAAGGGGTGAGGTGAGGGGTAAAAAGATAGATTTGTGTGTCATCAGCATAGAGATTGTACTTAAAACCATGGGAGTTTATCAAGTAACCAAGGGAGGAGGTGTAGATGGAGAAGAGAAGGGGTCCAAGGACAGAACCTTGAGGGACCCCTACAGAAAGAGGGAGTGAAGAGGAGGAGTCAGCGTTATAGGTAACACTGAAGGAGCACTGCTATAGGTAGGAGGAGAACCAGGAGAGAGCAGAGTCTCTGAGGCCAAGAGAGTGGAGTTTTTTGAGGAGGAGGGGATGGTCAACCGTATCAAAAGCAGTTTCAGTGGAGTGGAGTGAGCGAAAGCCAGACTGTAAAGGGTCAAGAAGGTTGTTGTAGGTGAGGTGGGAGCTCAGGCGATTGTAGACTAAGCGTTCTAGGAGTTTAGAGGTAAATGGCAGCAGGGAGATGGGTCTTAAGTTGTTCAGGTTGGTGGGGTCCAGGGAGGGCTTTTTAAGTATGGGTGTGATGTGCGCAAGTGAGTCTAATGCGGATGAAAGCGAACTGTTATAGACAGCAGTGGCTAGGTGAGGGCAGGACAGGGGAGAGATTCTGTCATAGAGTTGGTCAGTTGCAGAGTGGAAAGGAGCAGGGTTCAAGTTGTGAAGGTTTCTTTGGGTAATTGTTTGCCGCTTGGAGGGATAGGTGTTTGAAGACGAGGAGACTGTGAAGGTGATGAGATTGTGATCAGAGAGAGGAAAGGGGGTGTTTGTGAGGTTGTAGGGAGTGCAAAGATGGGAGAAAACAAGGTCTGATGTATTTCCATCAGAGTGAGTGGAGGACTGTATACATTGTGCTAATGCAAAAGATGAGGTTAGGTTGAAGAATTGGGATGTAGCCGGGTTGTTGACATTAATAGGGATGTTAAAATCTCCGAGAATGATAGTGGGTAGTTCAGAGGAGAGAAAGTAGGGTAGCCAGGTGGAGAAATCATCAAGAAAGCTGGACAGCTGTCCAGGAGGCCGATAGATCACTGCAATCCTCAGAGAAGTGGGAGAAAACAGGCAGATGCAGTGAGTCTCGAAAGAAGAGAAGGATAGAGAGGAAGGTTAGGGAGGACTTAAAAGGTTCTCAGTGGGGATAGAAGCAAACCAACTCCACCACCTTTCTGACCACTGGGTCTGGGTGAGTGGGCCCAGAGGAGGCCTCCATAGGAAATTGCTGCTTGAAGCCAGGTTTCTGTAATTGCTAGTAGGTTAAGGGAGCAGGAGACAAAAAGGTCATAGACAGAGGTGAGCTTATTACAGACAGAGCGGGCATTCCAGAGCGCACATGAAAAAGGGAGGGTGGTTTTTGGGAGCATGGGGACCAATATTAAATTGAGGGGATTGCGGCTATTCCTGGATTGGACCAGCCCCCCCCCCTCGCTTTTTTCAGCATAGGATTTGATTGACAGCAGCAGAAGCCAATGGCTGCTGCTGCTGACTCTCTCTTCTGTGTGGACGGAGAGAGGTGCTGCTCTCGGGCACAGCACTGGATCAAGATTGGACTTAGGTAAGTATACAGGGGGGCTGGGGAAGATTCTATGGCACAGAAGGTTTTTTTTACCTTAATGTAGAGAATGCATTAAGGTAAAAAAAACTTGAGCCTTTACAACCACTTTTCTCTCCTATTGCAAAAGGAGCCAAGGAAACTATTTAACCAGAAAAAAACTCTGCATTTAAAAAGACTTAAACAATAAAAACTAAAGCCAAGAGTGAAGCTGTTGCTAGATTCTACCTTTGAAAGTTCCAATTCTTTTTTCAGAGAAGGATCAAAGTCGATTGGTAACTATGTGAAACAAATCAAGTTTTTTTTCTATTTTCTTTGCTATAATTTTACAAGCGTTTAATACAGGCTTTACTTCAAAACTGTACACGTTTATGGTGGAAAATTGACTACTGGTCTTCCTGTTGGATTTTTTGACATCTGATTATTGCCAGTAGACATAGCCACTAGCAGTAATAATTGTGTTCTGCCAACCAGGATAGCACTCAGAGCCCCCACCCCTAAAACACAATAGCACTGTGGTAAGCAGTCATGGAAGAAAAGAAAATCAAGTTATACATGGGATGATTTAATGGAGTTGATTTAATAAAGATAAATAGCCTGTTTACTTTACAAGGGAGATTTCTTAGAGCGGTGAGGTTTTTGCAAAGAACGCTCAATCATGTGCAAGGAAAATAAAAACACTGCATTCTTGCTTGCACATGATTAGAAAATGGAAGTCAGCAGAGCTTCCCTTCAATTCACTAAGCAAGGGCAAATACCTTTGCAAAGTGCAACTTCTCTTGCAACAGCCTATTCACCTTTAGAAAATCAATACCAGTGAGAGGTCAAAGTTTGGACACTAAGTGAAGTCAGATTGAAGTTAGAACTTTTGCTTTTCTGGATCAGAGGCTAAGATAGTATTGGAGCCATTAAGTATTGCAATCCTTGTGCTTGCAATACTATATTGTAAAAATTTGACATGGTCCAGAGTCTTTTCTCTTACTCCATGAACAGGAGGTAGGTCCTTCTCCAGGTTTCACTGTTACTTTCTGCATGAAGTGGACACTTCCTATTGGCTGATCTATGGTTGGGTTTGAAGAAAGTCTGGAGGTGAAACATTAGCACAAGGGGACAATTCGGGACTGGGAGGCACATCTTCAGTGCTGAATTTCCTGTTATGGGAGGGGGGAGGGCAGGGTGTTACGTTTTGCCTGGAAATGTGCTTCAAGCTGGCCTGTAAAGATAAGGGATGGCAACTAATATTTTAGTCCAAAACAATTATACTAATTTGGGGCAAAGTGATGGGAATATCATTGAACTGTAATCATTACAGTTAGATATCAAATGCAATATAAACACACCAAGCAAGTAAAATATGAAAATTAAAGATACAAAAAGTAGCATTCATTTCTAATACTTGAAAGATGTACATATTATTAGCTCCTTCTTGCTTTCAGAAACAACGCTACCTGAGCATTGGGATGACATGCATGGGCTGTTGTATACTACAGTCAAAGTGGATAAAAACTCTGAAGAATATAAAAAGGTTAATGACTATTTCAGCAGAACTGTACAAGCACCTATTGTGAAGGTAACAATCAGCATTAGCTGCTCATATTTCTTCAACATAGCAAATTTACTGAATCAATTCTGTTATTTTAGTAAATTACTGGTAAAATTGAATACCAATACAAGGCAAAAATATAGATATACGGGTTGATTTACTAAAGGCAAGTGCAGTTGCTCCAGAGCTTAGTAAATGAAGAGAAGCTTCACTTTGCAAAGAATACCCACTCACATGCAAAGGGGAAAGGAAAACAGTATATTTGCTTGCACATGATTGGATGATGGAAGTCAGCAAAGCTTTGCCTCATTTACTAAGCTCTGGATCAAATGCCCTTGCAAAGTGCACAGTCTGTTTGCTTTTCGTAAATCAACCAGGGACATACCTACTGGGGTCACAATTGCGACCCAGCCCCATGCAGCGGGGGGCCATGTGGCCCCCCCTGTGCACCTGGATAGGAGCAGCAGCGGCAGTGGCTTTATATAGGAGGAACCAATCTCTCCATGTTGCTCCTGCTGCCACTGAATGCCTGCGGGAAGGAGAGGAGGAGAAGCCAGCATTCAGCAGCTGCAGGAAGAACAAGGAGAGATCGGTTCCTCTATATGCAGCTGCCCCTGCCGCTCCTCCTATCCAGCTTTTTTCTGCGCCCCCCCCATGCTCTCTGGCCACCCCTATGCTTTCCACCCCTCCATGCCATGCTCTCTGGCCCCCTGAGCTCTTTACTGGCCCCCACTCATTCCCCCACAGCTCTATCAGGTTCCCTCCTCCCTCTCTTGCCAGCTGCTGCAGGGGATCTTTCAGGATGGAGAGCAAGGAAGGGGCAGGTAAAAGTGTAATTTACCATCCCCTTCCTTTTCTGAATGGAGAGTCAGTGATTGTCCATTCATAGCTGAAACATAGTAAACTGTATTCACTATGTTTCAGTTTGTAAATAGAGGGGACGCTCTGTACAGAGCTATTCCTATCCATTCATTCAGTGAGGCTGAGGCTGCAGAGATGGGGATTGAGGGCTGTCTCTCAAAGAAGGAACATCAAAGGTCTGTTTAGACCCCTGTTATCTCACCAAAGCCCACCAAGGAATTCCTAAAAAAAATTGTAAAACATAACTTAAAAAAAAAAAATGATATTTTTTTAAATGGTAATAAATAACTAATGACTACCAGGGTCACAAAGGTTGCACTTGTGACCCAGCCCCGGCATTCCACCACCTGACTTGGAGGGGAGGGCCCTGAAGGTTCCAGTTACGCCACTGAAATCAACTGCATTGTTTCCGTTAATCTTTTTCACTAAAATAACTAAATTAAAGCGTATGTATGAAAAAACTTCTTTGGATATAGTAAGAAAGGTTAAGACTGTTGGAGAGATTGCGCTTCACTTTCTGTCCTTGAAATGCAACTGAAATTGAGAAGAAATCTTGAGGGGGACTTCTCTAAGACAGTTGCAACCAAAGCAGGTGCCCAATTACAATGTTGAGATAGTTAAATTAATGTTTTTGCAACAGAAATTGTTATGACTGACTTCACGTTTCCGATGGAAAAAGTTTTAGCAGGCTTTTCAAAATACTAAGTACTCTTCCTCTTGTATATTTACAAATGAAGGCCAAATGGCTAAAATATCATATAACACGCAGACATACATACAGTGTATGTGACCGTTCATAAAAAAAATAGTAATTTTAGCAGTGGGTGCATTTTCTATACGTAGTAAGCATGTGCAGAAAACATAGAATGAATGCAGAGAAGGAGAAGGGTAGAAACCAGAAAGAAACTGAGAAGAAAGAAAAAGATATTGGAGACTAGAGAGCAGGTGCATGTGGGCAGTGTTGCCAATCTCCCACAGTATTTCCTGACAAAATATGGAAAATTTATTGACGGAGAACATTTTTTACTGAAAAATTACAGAACTATTAAAAACTAAAACAATCAATATTTAAATAGTACAAACACAATATGGAAACATTGACAATACCCATGAAAAGTAATTTGTCTGGTTTACATTTATAAGGCCAACACAGCATGACAAATTATAGCCCCTGATATTTACAGATAGTTGTAAATATCACTTTACAAACATTCATTAAATTTACTGACTGTTGGCAACCCTGCATATGGGCAGGTGCAGCAGCAGTAACTACACAGAATCTAGTTGTAGATAACCAAAAACTTGTAATGGAGGAAAGGCCCAACTTTACAAACAGCCCAGTGACAGAACACAACGCTGGGAAACACTAACTGAGCAACTTGAGAGTACAGCAGGTTCTGATGCACTGACAACATCTATCTCAGAGGGTGGAATGCAACCTGGCTGGTCAAGTCCCAATGGGGAGGCATTCGTTTCAGGAAGGCATACCCCTAACCTGTCGCTACTTGTCCAAAACCTCTCCCTTCCGCTAATAACTTTCCCTGACAGATGGGTCCTTTTTCCCTGCACTATCTACTTCACAAAATGCGTTAAGACCTGGAGGCGGGGACCTAAAAGGCCCTCCACTTCAGCCCTAGAAGGTTTTCCCCCCTTCCTGACCAGGCCATTTTTTCCTATTTGGCACTGCTCTACTCCAACTGGCAATTGTGCAGTCATGCAACGATGTAACAAAAACAAAATTGAAGTCATTTTTTCACACAAATAGAGCTTTCTTTTGGTGGTATTTGATCACCACTGGGTTTTTTATGTTTTGTGATATAAATGAAAAAAAACTGAAAATTTTGAAAAAAAACCCAATTTTCTACTTTCTATATAAAAAATATCCAATTAACTCAAATTTAGTCATAAATTTAGGCCAAATTGTATTCTGCTACATGTCTTTGGTAAAAAAAAAATTCCAATACGTGTATATTAATTGGTTTGTGTGAAAGTTATAGCATCTACAAACTATAGTACATATACTGGAATTTATGCAGCTTTTACTTTCTGACTGCCTATCACATTTTTTGAGGTGCTAAAATGCCAGGGCAGTACAACCCCCCCCCCCCCCCAAATAATCCCTTTTTGGAAACTAGACACGCCAAGGACTTTGCTGAGAAGCATCTTGAATCCATGGAATGGATGAAATGGATTTTATCTTTTGCCACAAATTTTTTTTACAAATTACAACTTTGTGTTAAAAAAAAAAAAAAAAAAGTTGTCACTTAAATGATATATTGCTCACACATGCCATGGATATATGTGGAATAACACCCCAAAACACATTCTACTACTTTTCCTGGGCATGGGGATTCCACATATGAGAAACTTTGTCAGCCTAGCCACATACAGGCCCCCAAATTCCATTGACCATCTGCAGGCTTTCAAAAGGCATATTTCCTCCTGTCACTTCCTCACTACCTATCACAGTTTCGGAGGCCCTAAAATGCCAGGATAGTACAAACACCCTCCAAATGACCCCTTTTTGGAAAGTAGACACCCCAAGGAATGTAATAAGAGGCATGGTGAGTATTTTGCAGATATTTTTTGTCACAAGACTTTGAAAAAGAAAAAAAGAAAAGAAAAATACATTTGTGTTTTCTTTCTTCATTTTCCAAAAACTTGTGGCAACAAATTAAATCTTCAAAGTACTCCCCATGCCCCTTAGCAAATACCGTGGAGTGTCTACTTTCCAAAATGGGGTTATTTGTGGTGTTACTTTAACTATCCTGACATTCAGGGCCAACATTAGAAGCTGATGCCACACATAACTTACTCTTCTAACCACTTGAACACCAAGCCTTTCCTGACACTTTGTGGTTACATTAAAAAAAAAGTTTTTTTGCTAGAAAATTACATGACATGACATGCTTTAAAACTGGCACGCCAATGCAATGGAGACAAACGACATAGATTTTTAATATCCATAGGTGACATTTTAAAAGTCTTTACAGGTTACCACTTTAGATTTACAAAGGAGGTCTAGTGCTAAAATTACTGTCCTCGATCTGGCATTTACGGTGATATCTCACATGTATTGTGCAATCTCTGTTTACATGCCGACATGGGAATGACGCTTGAGTTTGCCTTTGTGCGCGCAAAATATTTATTTTTCTTCTTTTTTTTCATCAGTTTTATTGTTGTCACAAGGAACATAAATAGCTCCTGTCATAGCAATAGGCAGTGACAGGTACTCTTTTCTGAGAGACCTGGGGTCTATTAGACTCTAGATCCTTTAAAGCAGGGGTGTCAAACTCCATTTTATCACGGGCCGTATCAGCATTATGGTTGCCCTCAAAAGGCCTGTTGTATCTGTAAGACTAGATGTCAAGAGGACCCAACCCCTATTACATCAGATGTCAAGAATCCCGCACCCTCCCTAACACCCATTTGGGGGGAAGAGCTGGAAAGCAGAAAGTGCTGGGATTGGAGCAGGACCAGAGGAGGAGTGGAATCAGTAGCCAGAGTCTGCTGAATGCTGAGACCAGGGGAGGCAGAATGAGGGGAGTTGCAGATGCACTGAGAGTTGCAGGATTTGGCAGAGGAGTTCTATTCTCATCTCTGCTGCTGACTGCTAAGACAAGGTGTGGGCGGAGACAAGGGGGTACCTGCAAGAGAGGTGCAAGGGCCACATAAAATGGCCTTGCATTTGACACCTGTGCCTTAAAGCATCTGATGACACCAAGATCGATGTGATCAGATACTTTCCCAATTTAAAAATGCTGCTGTTTATATCCGGAAAAACCAAAACGACGAAATGCTTATTGCTTCCAGTTTCTTAGACCATAGAGATGATTGGAGGCATTCCAGTCTCTGACCAGCTCTATGGTCAGCTAGTGGAACTGGCGGCTGCATTCTCAAGTTCTCCAGTGGGACGGGAGAGCCCGAGAAAGCTGTGGCGGGGTGGTCCCTTCCCGCTGCTTGTAAAACCGATCCAGCAGCGAATTAGCTGCTAGGATAGTTATTACATGAAAGCTGACTGGCAGCTGAAAAAAATACTATTACCATAGTAACATTGTACTACTCGGGAAGGGGGGGGGTGATCAGTGATTATTTTTTTTTACTGGATCGCGATGAGGCTCAGGTAAGTATTGAGGGGGCTGGGGGAGCTGCTGAACACAGAAGGTTTTTTACCTTTATGCATAGCATGCATGAAGGTAAAAAACCTTCAGCCTTTACAACCACTTTAAGTTCATGACAGTTCGAAATACTAGTGATCGGTGATTGGCTACAGCTAATCACATGGTACAGGGTGCTGTGGGCCAATCACAGCTCACCAGGAAGAGAGGCAAAGCTGTTATGAATCAGATTGATTCATAATAGCTTTGCTAGCATAGCAATCATATGATCACCGGGTCCCGATTTCCAGGATACGCATTCTGCTGTGGCTGGTGGACACAGTAGTCACAGGCAGGGGGCGCATTGCCCCCCTGTGTTAGTACAGCCAGAGTGACGTACCAGTTGGCAAGTGGTTAAATTGTAACTAAAGGCAAAACTTTTTTTTCCCATTTTGGATTGGAGTGAGGGAGGGTTATAGCCAAAACTTGAAGTGAGAGGAAATCCCTCCAAAGTGAGAGGCTCCTGCTCTGTCACCAGGGTTACCAGGTGTCAATAAGGTCACCGGAACTAGTGTCCCCAATGGAAGATTTCTCCTCAATAAACAGGACAAATTGAGAGGATGAATCTCCCTTAAGGGGGTGCACAGGCAGCCAGGGCTGCTGTTAGAAATAACTGGGCCCCATACAGCCTACCCATCAGGACTCCCCCCCCCGCCCAAAAATATCAAATTATATTTTTGCTAAAATGCCACAGTTGTGATTAGAGATGAGCGAAGAAATGAAAAATTCGATTCGACTGATTCGGCGAATTCGTGGACAATATTCGATTCGAGTCGAATAAATTCGCTGTGAATTTAACTTAAAAAAGGGTGTTTCTAGGCTTCAGAGAGACTTAATATTAGTGCAGAACACTGTACCTTTAATTTAAATGCCCTTGGAGTCTGCTGGGGAAGAGAAATAATACTGTCACTCAGTATGACATGCAGATGAGTGCCGTCGATCTTAGAATCACCGCACACTTCACTCATTTGGCCAGTCACGGGGCCAAAACCAGTGTTTGGAGCCACAGTGTGGCGGTGGAGGCAGCAGCAATGGGAGGCCATACAGCAACCTATGACAAAATGGAAACCAGCAGGAGTGTGAGGAGACCTGAAAGTGGCACATGGCAGAGTGGGAGCAATGGGAGGCGGTACAGGGACCCAGGTCACACTGTGGGCCCAGCAGCAGCGTGACCAGGCGGTACGGGGGTCCATGGCAGATTTGGGGCCTGGCAGCACCTATGGGAGGCCTGTAATCTGCCAGCACCCTATGACAAAATGGAACCCTGGGCTGGGGCAGGCAGAACCGCTGTATCTTTATCACGGTTTTCCCAGGCCACCGAATGGCGACGCTGCATATGCTGACGCAACGCTGTAGTCCCAACATGGGCCCCCTGGCCACGCTTGACTTTCTGGCCACATAGTCGACATACGGCTACGTTTACTTCCTCGGGCGGCTTGACGAAAAATTGCCACACCGCAGAGTAGGAAACTTTGCCTCCTCTACTCCTCACTGGCTGACTGCTACTTCCTCCGTGCACACCGGCACCACTACTGGCCGTGGTGGTAGGCTGCAGTGGAGCTGGTGCTCTACTCCGTGGCCGTTTGCCTCCACTGACACTGCTGCGACCCTGCTGCCTCCTGGCAGCAGCAAATGGGAGGCCGTACAGGGACCCATGAGAGACTCTGGACTTAGCAGCAGCATGAGGAGGCGGTATATAGGGGCCCATGGCAGATTAGGGGCCTGGCAGTAGCTATGGGAGGCCCGTAATCTGCCAGCACCCTATGTCAAAAAATTCAACACAACAGCAGTGTGTGAGGAGACCTGAAAGTGGCACATGGCAGAGTGTGGCGATGGAGACAGCAGCAATGGGAGGCCGTACAGGGACCCATGAGAGACTCTGGACTTGGCAGCAGCATGAGGAGGCGGTATATAGGGGCCCATGGCAGATTAGGGGCCTGGCAGCAGCTATGGGAGGCCCGTAATCTGCCAGCACCCTATGTCAAAAAATTGAAAACACAAGCAGTGTGAAGAGACCTGAATGTGGCACATGGCAGAGTGTGGCGATGGAGACAGCAGCAATGGGAGGCCGTACAGGGACCCATGAGAGACTCTGGACTTGGCAGCAGCATGAGGAGGCGGTATATAGGGGCCCATGGCAGATTAGGGGCCTGGCAGCAGCTATGGGAGGCCCGTAATCTGCCAGCACCCTATGTCAAAAAATTGAAAACACAAGCAGTGTGAAGAGACCTGAATGTGGCACATGGCAGAGTGTGGCGATGGAGACAGCAGCAATGGGAGGCCGTACAGGGACCCATGAGAGACTCTGGACTTGGCAGCAGCATGAGGAGGTGGTATATAGGGGCCCATGGCAGATTAGGGGCCTGGCAGCAGCTATGGGAAGCCCGTAATCTGCCAGCACCCTATGTCAAAAAATTGAAAACACAAGCAGTGTGAAGAGACCTGAATGTGGCACATGGCAGAGTGTGGCGATGGAGACAGCAGCAATGGGAGGCCGTACAGGGACCCATGAGAGACTCTGGACTTGGCAGCAGCATGAGGAGGTGGTATATAGGGGCCCATGGCAGATTAGGGGCCTGGCAGCAGCTATGGGAGGCCCGTAATCTGCCAGCACCCTATGTCAAAAAATTCAACACAACAGCAGTGTGTGAGGAGACCTGAAAGTGGCACATGGCAGAGTGTGGCGATAGAGACAGCAGCAATGGGAGGCCGTACAGGGACCCATGAGAGACTCTGGACTTGGCAGCAGCATGAGGAGGTGGTATATAGGGGCCCATGGCAGATTAGGGGCCTGGCAGCAGCTATGGGAAGCTCGTAATCTGCCAGCACCCTATGTCAAAAAATTGAAAACACAAGCAGTGTGAAGAGACCTGAATGTGGCACATGGCAGAGTGTGGCGATGGAGACAGCAGCAATGGGAGGCCGTACAGGGACCCATGAGAGACTCTGGACTTGGCAGCAGCATGAGGAGGCGGTATATAGGGGCCCATGGCAGATTAGGGGCCTGGCAGCAGCTATGGGAGGCCCGTAATCTGCCAGCACCCTATGTCAAAAAATTGAAAACACAAGCAGTGTGAAGAGACCTGAATGTGGCACATGGCAGAGTGTGGCGATAGAGACAGCAGCAATGGGAGGCCGTACAGGGACCCATGAGAGACTCTGGACTTGGCAGCAGCATGAGGAGGCGGTATATAGGGGCCCATGGCAGATTAGGGGCCTGGCAGCAGCTATGGGAGGCCCGTAATCTGCCAGCACCCTATGTCAAAAAATTGAAAACACAAGCAGTGTGAAGAGACCTGAATGTGGCACATGGCAGAGTGTGGCGATGGAGACAGCAGCAATGGGAGGCCGTACAGGGACCCATGAGAGACTCTGGACTTGGCAGCAGCATGAGGAGGCGGTATATAGGGGCCCATGGCAGATTAGGGGCCTGGCAGCAGCTATGGGAGGCCCGTAATCTGCCAGCACCCTATGTCAAAAAATTCAACACAACAGCAGTGTGTGAGGAGACCTGAAAGTGGCACATGGCAGAGTGTGGCGATAGAGACAGCAGCAATGGGAGGCCGTACAGGGACCCATGAGAGACTCTGGACTTGGCAGCAGCATGAGGAGGTGGTATATAGGGGCCCATGGCAGATTAGGGGCCTGGCAGCAGCTATGGGAAGCTCGTAATCTGCCAGCACCCTATGTCAAAAAATTGAAAACACAAGCAGTGTGAAGAGACCTGAATGTGGCACATGGCAGAGTGTGGCGATGGAGACAGCAGCAATGGGAGGCCGTACAGGGACCCATGAGAGACTCTGGACTTGGCAGCAGCATGAGGAGGCGGTATATAGGGGCCCATGGCAGATTAGGGGCCTGGCAGCAGCTATGGGAGGCCCGTAATCTGCCAGCACCCTATGTCAAAAAATTGAAAACACAAGCAGTGTGAAGAGACCTGAATGTGGCACATGGCAGAGTGTGGCGATAGAGACAGCAGCAATGGGAGGCCGTACAGGGACCCATGAGAGACTCTGGACTTGGCAGCAGCATGAGGAGGCGGTATATAGGGGCCCATGGCAGATTAGGGGCCTGGCAGCAGCTATGGGAGGCCCGTAATCTGCCAGCACCCTATGTCAAAAAATTGAAAACACAAGCAGTGTGAAGAGACCTGAATGTGGCACATGGCAGAGTGTGGCGATGGAGACAGCAGCAATGGGAGGCCGTACAGGGACCCATGAGAGACTCTGGACTTGGCAGCAGCATGAGGAGGCGGTATATAGGGGCCCATGGCAGATTAGGGGCCTGGCAGCAGCTATGGGAGGCCCGTAATCTGCCAGCACCCTATGTCAAAAAATTGAAAACACAAGCAGTGTGAAGAGACCTGAATGTGGCACATGGCAGAGTGTGGCAATGGAGACAGCAGCAATGGGAGGCCGTACAGGGACCCATGAGAGACTCTGGACTTGGCAGCAGCATGAGGAGGCGGTATATAGGGGCCTATGGCAGATTAGGGGCCTGGCAGCAGCTATGGGAGGCCCGTAATCTGCCAGCACCCTATGTCAAAAAATTGAAAACACAAGCAGTGTGAAGAGACCTGAATGTGGCACATGGCAGAGTGTGGCGATGGAGACAGCAGCAATGGGAGGCCGTACAGGGACCCATGAGAGACTCTGGACTTGGCAGCAGCATGAGGAGGCGGTATATAGGGGCCCATGGCAGATTAGGGGCCTGGCAGCAGCTATGGGAGGCCCGTAATCTGCCAGCACCCTATGTCAAAAAATTCAACACAACAGCAGTGTGTGAGGAGACCTGAAAGTGGCACATGGCAGAGTGTGGCGATGGAGACAGCAGCAATGGGAGGCCGTACAGGGACCCATGAGAGACTCTGGACTTGGCAGCAGCATGAGGAGGTGGTATATAGGGGCCCATGGCAGATTAGGGGCCTGGCAGCAGCTATGGGAGGCCCGTAATCTGCCAGCACCCTATGTCAAAAAATTGAAACCACAAGCAGTGTGAAGAGACCTGAATGTGGCACATGGCAGAGTGTGGCGATGGAGACAGCAGCAATGGGAGGCCGTACAGGGACCCATGAGAGACTCTGGACTTGGCAGCAGCATGAGGAGGCGGTATATAGGGGCCTATGGCAGATTAGGGGCCTGGCAGCAGCTATAGGAGGCCCGTAATCTGCCAGCACCCTATGTCAAAAAATTCAACACACCAGCAGTGTGTGAGGAGACCTGAAAGTGGCACATGTTTGAGGCATGATTCATGGCGGATTTAGTCAGTTGTGTCAGGAACTGGTGGTTTGAAATCCAGACTAATCCACGCCTGATTCATTTTCACAAACGTGAGTCTCTCCACACTTTGGGTGGACAGTCGTGTCCTCCGCGGAGTTACAATACCTCCTGCCGCACTAAACACGCGCTCCGATGCCACGCTACTGGCCGGGCATGACAGCCTTTCAAGGGCAAATTCAGCTAGTTGGGGCCAAAGGTCAAGTTTCGTTGCCCAGTAGTCAAGGGGATTGTCTACCTCGGTTGGCAGGGTGCTGTCCAAGTAGGCCCAAGCCTGTTGTTTGAGCTCCTGCTCCAGGTCCACCTGATGCTGCTGCTGCTGCTGCGGCTGGTTAGTAGTTTCCTCACTGCGCTGGTGAAGAAAGCTACTCATCATCGACTGCAGACTGAGGCAGCCGCTGCTGGTGGAGCTGCCACTGCTCCTACCACCCCACCCCTCCCCTGCTGCCATGCCAGCGGAACGCGAGCGCACAGGGCCCACAGTGTCTGAGGATGGACGTTGGCGCACAAAGGCAGAGACCAACTGACTACATAGGTGGTTTTTATAGTACGTAATTTTGGCCTCCCTCTCAGCAGGTGTGAAAAAGGCCACCATTTTGGACCGGTAGCGAGGGTCCAACAAGGTGGACAGCCAAAAGTCATCCCTCTGTCTGATGGTTATTATTCGGCTGTCGCTACGCAAGCAACCGAGCATGCTATGGGCCATTTGTGCCAAGGAATGCGAGGGACTCCCTGCCTCCATCTCCACAGCATACTGCCACGGTGCGTCTGGGTCCTCTGTCTCCTCCTCCTCCTCCTCTACCAGATGCTCCTGCTCCTCCACTCCTGTCCGCTGAGTGGAAAAACCACCCATTTCACTCAATAATTCCTGAGCACAAATGTCCTCCTCTACCTCCTCCTCTTCTTCCTGTCCTGCCCCCACAGGGGTCATGTGGCGTTGAGATCTGTGCGCCACGTCTACCACACCCTGACCAGCCATTGTTAACAGCATTTGTTCCAGGACGTGCAACAGAGGAATGACGTCGTTCATCCCATAGTCCTGCCGACTCACGAATAGCGTGGCCTCCTCAAAGGGCCTGAGCAAGCGGCAGGTGTCACGCATGAGCTGCCAATGGCTGACATCTAAGTTACACAGGGGAGTACCTTTATCCGCTTGTAACATAAGGAAATCGGTGATGGCCTTTCGCTGCTCGTAAAGGCGGTCTAACATGTGTAGGGTTGAATTCCACCTTGTTGCAACGTCGCAGATCAGGCGATGCTGTGGAATTCCGTTATGCCGCTGCAGCTCAATGAGGGTGTTCTTTGCGGTGTAGGAATGGCTGAAATGCATGCACAGTTTACGTGACATTTTAAGGATGTCTTGCAGTGGGATGGTGGATTTTAGGAACCGCTTGACAACCAGATTGAACACGTGAGCCATGCATGGCGCATGGCACAACCTTCCTTGACGCAGAGCAGACACCATGTTCTTTCCGTTGTCGGTCAACATGGTTCCGATTTTAAGTTTGCGCGGAGACAGCCATCTGTCGATTTCTCTGTTCATTACACTCAGCAGTTCCTCCCCTGTGTGACTACGTTCGCCAAGGCATACCAGGTGCAGCACAGCGTGACACCGTTGCGCCCTGCACATGTGATATGCCGGTCGGGTAATGGGACTTGGCACGGGGGTGGCGGCTGAGGACACGGCGGAAAAAGAGGTGGTAGAGGCGGACATGTTTGCTGGACCAAGGACGTGCAAACGTGGAGGCAAAAGCGTCGTGACCTGTCCCAGTTGCTGGTGCGGCTGTGCCGGCACCACGTTCACCCAGTGGGCCGTAAATGACATGTACTGTCCCTGACCGTAGTTACAGCTCCACACGTCGGCGCTGCCGTGCACTTTGGCAGAGACCGACATGCTCAAAGACTGGCCCACCATCTCTTCTACATGTGAATGCAGGGCTGGCACTGCCTTTTGGGCAAAGAAATGACGGCTTGGCACTCTCCACCGCGGCGCGGCACAAGCCATCATTTCTCGGAAAGGTGCTGAGTCCACCAGTTGGAAAGGGAGGGACTGCAGCACCAGCAACTTGGACAGGAGGACGTTCAGCTTTTGCACCGTCGGGTGCGTGCTCGCAAACTGTTGTCTCTTGGAAACGGATTCCAAGAAAGACTGTTGACGGAATCCGAGGAGAGGAGTAGCAGGAGAAGGAGCATCTGAACGAGCGGAAGATGCCAACGAGCGACAACTCCCCTCAGCAGAGGTGTTGGAGCCTTGACTGGCTGATAGAGGGTGATTGACGACGTCGGGTGACGGAGCAAGTAACGGAGCGGGTGATGGAGCGGGGGCTGGGGCAGGCAGAACCGCCGTATCTTTATCACGGTTTTCCCAGGCCAATGAATGGTGACGCTGCATATGCTGACGCAACGCTGTAGTCCCAACATGGGCCCCCTGGCCACGCTTGCATTTCTGGCCACATAGTCGACATACGGCTACGTTTACTTCCTCGGGCGGCTTGACGAAAAATTGCCACACCACCGAGTAGGAAACTTTGCCCCCGCTACTCCTCACTGGCTGACTGCTACTTCCTCTGTGCGCACCGGCACCACTACTGGCCGTGGTGGTAGGCTGCAGTGGAGCTGGTGCTCTACTCCGTGGCCGTTTGGCTCCACTGACACTGATGCGACCCTGCTGCCTCCTGGGCAACCCACCGACTGTTTCGCTCGCTGCCAAGCTGGCACCCTCTTCTCCTGATGATGCGGAAGAAATTGCCTGATGACGACGAGGCAGCCAAGTGCGATCAACCTCCTCATCATCAGGTACGGTCTCCGCCTCACTACTAGCCCCCTCGGCTGCGTCTGGGTCAGGAGACAGACCTGTCTCTAGACCGGCTACAGAGCCACTCTCCTCGCCAGTACTTCTTCGCCTGGCTGCTGAAAAGGCCGATGTCTCCCCCCGTTCCTGACCGCCCTCTGTTAGCTGTTCCTCACTGTACAGTGGGGCTGAGCCCACAGCATGCGATACTTCGCTTGGTGAGGGAACAGCAAAGGACAGGGGCAGGTAGAGGACATGTGATTTCAGTGGGCTTGCTCCCGGGCCATGCCAACTAACGGTTGTGTCTGACGTACCCACCGACCGTTGGCTGTAGGTGTCAGAGGTGACCTGGGAAGAGGAAGACGACCGAGCCAACCAATCAATGACGGCAGGGTTGTCGGTGGAGACACGACCGCTGGATGACACCGGGAGCACTGGCCTCTGGCTGCGAATAGTGCTGCCTCGACCCCTTCCTCTGCTGCCACGTCTGCTCGCTCCTAAAAAATTGCCTCCTCTGCCACTCCTCTGCATGTTGTCTGACATACTCTTTAATTCAACGATTATGTGTCCCTGAGTAACAATTCTCTGGCACTCAGTAACAATTCTGTCTGTCCCTGAGTAAAAATTCTGTGGCCCTAAGTAAAGTTTCTGTGGCCCTGAGTAACAATTCTCTGGCACTCAGTAACAATTCTGTCTGTCCCTGAGTAAAAATTCTGTGGCCCTAAGTAAAGTTTCTGTGGCCCTGAGTAACAATTCTCTGGCACTCCGTAACAATTCTGTCTGTCCCTGAGTAACAATTCTCTGGCACTCAGTAACAATTCTGTCTGTCCCTGAGTAACAATTCTCTGGCACTCAGTAACAATTCTGTCTGTCCCTGAGTAAAAATTCTGTGGCCCTAAGTAAAGTTTCTGTGGCCCTGAGTAACAATTCTCTGGCACTCAGTAACAATTCTGTCTGTCCCTGAGTAACAATTATCTGGCACTCAGTAACAATTCTGTCTGTCCCTGAGTAAAAATTCTGTGGCCCTAAGTAAAGTTTCTGTGGCCCTGAGTAACAATTCTCTGGCACTCAGTAACAATTCTGTCTGTCCCTGAGTAAAAATTCTGTGGCCCTAAGTAAAGTTTCTGTGGCCCTGAGTAACAATTCTCTGGCACTCCGTAACAATTCTGTCTGTCCCTGAGTAACAATTCTCTGGCACTCAGTAACAATTCTGTCTGTCCCTGAGTAAAAATTCTGTGGCCCTAATTAAAGTTTCTGTGGCCCTGAGTAACAATTCTCTGGCACTCCGTAACAATTCTGTCTGTCCCTGAGTATGAATTCTGTGGCCCTAACTAGCGTTTCTTTGTCCCTAAGTAACAGTTCTGTGGCCCTGAGTAACAATTCTGTGTCTGTGCGAGTAACAATTCTGTGGCCCTAAGTAACAGTTCTGTGGCCCTCAGTAACAGTTCTGTGTCTGTGCGAGTAACAATTCTGTGTCTGTGCGAGTAACAATTCTGTGGCCCTAAGTAAAAGTTCTGTGGCCTTCAGTAACAATTCTGTGTCTGTGCGAGTAACAATTCTGTGTCTGTGCGAGTAACAATTCTGTGGCCCTAAGTAAAGTTTCTGTGGCCCTAAGTAACAATTCTCTGGCACTCAGTAACAATTCTGTCTGTCCCTGAGTAACAATTCTCTGGCACTCAGTAACAATTCTGTCTGTCCCTGAGTAAAAATTCTGTGGCCCTAAGTAAAGTTTCTGTGGCCCTGAGTAACAATTCTCTGGCACTCCGTAACAATTCTGTCTGTCCCTGAGTAACAATTCTCTGGCACTCAGTAACAATTCTGTCTGTTCCTGAGTAAAAATTCTGTGGCCCTAAGTAAAGTTTCTGTGGCCCTGAGTAACAATTCTCTGGCACTCCGTAACAATTCTGTCTGTCCCTGAGTATGAATTCTGTGGCCCTAACTAGCGTTTCTTTGTCCCTAAGTAACAGTTCTGTGGCCCTGAGTAACAATTCTGTGTCTGTGCGAGTAACAATTCTGTGGCCCTAAGTAACAGTTCTGTGGCCCTCAGTAACAGTTCTGTGTCTGTGCGAGTAACAATTCTGTGTCTGTGCGAGTAACAATTCTGTGGCCCTAAGTAACAGTTCTGTGGCCTTCAGTAACAATTCTGTGTCTGTGCGAGTAACAATTCTGTGTCTGTGCGAGTAACAATTCTGTGGCCCTAAGTAAAAGTTCTGTGGCCTTCAGTAACAATTCTGTGTCTGTGCGAGTAACAATTCTGTGGCCCTAAGTAAAGTTTCTGTGGCCCTAAGTAACAATTCTCTGGCACTCAGTAACAATTCTGTCTGTCCCTGAGTAACAATTCTCTGGCACTCAGTAACAATTCTGTCTGTCCCTGAGTAAAAATTCTTTGGCCCTAAGTAAAGTTTCTGGGTCCCTGAGTAACAATTCTCTGGCACTCAGTAACAATTCTGTCTGTCCCTGAGTAAAAATTCTGTGGCCCTAAGTAAAGTTTCTGTGGCCCTGAGTAACAATTCTCTGGCACTCCGTAACAATTCTGTCTGTCCCTGAGTAACAATTCTCTGGCACTCAGTAACAATTCTGTCTGTCCCTGAGTAAAAATTCTGTGGCCCTAAGTAAAGTTTCTGTGGCCCTGAGTAACAATTCTCTGGCACTCCGTAACAATTCTGTCTGTCCCTGAGTATGAATTCTGTGGCCCTAACTAGCGTTTCTTTGTCCCTAAGTAACAGTTCTGTGGCCCTGAGTAACAATTCTGTGTCTGTGCGAGTAACAATTCTGTGGCCCTAAGTAACAGTTCTGTGGCCCTCAGTAACAGTTCTGTGTCTGTGCGAGTAACAATTCTGTGTCTGTGCGAGTAACAATTCTGTGGCCCTAAGTAACAGTTCTGTGGCCTTCAGTAACAATTCTGTGTCTGTGCGAGTAACAATTCTGTGTCTGTGCGAGTAACAATTCTGTGGCCCTAAGTAAAGTTTCTGTGGCCCTAAGTAACAATTCTCTGGCACTCAGTAACAATTCTGTCTGTCCCTGAGTAACAATTCTCTGGCACTCAGTAACAATTCTGTCTGTCCCTGAGTAAAAATTCTGTGGCCCTAAGTAAAGTTTCTGGGGCCCTGAGTAACAATTCTCTGGCACTCAGTAACAATTCTGTCTGTCCCTGAGTAACAATTCTCTGGCACTCAGTAACAATTCTGTCTGTCCCTGAGTAAAAATTCTGTGGCCCTAAGTAAAGTTTCTGTGGCCCTAAGTAACAATTCTCTGGCACTCAGTAACAATTCTGTCTGTCCCTGAGTAACAATTCTCTGGCACTCAGTAACAATTCTGTCTGTCCCTGAGTAAAAATTCTGTGGCCCTAATAACGTTTCTGTGGCCCTAAGTAACAATTCTCTGGCACTGAGTAACAATTCTGTCTGTCCCTGAGTATGAATTCTGTGGCCCTAACTAGCGTTTCTTTGTCCCTAAATAACGATTCTGTGGCCCTCATTAACAAGTCTGTGTCCCTGAGTAATGGTTCTCTGTCCCTAAGTAACTTTTCTCTGTCCCCAATTATCGTTTCTGTGGCCCTAACTCTGTCCCTGTCCCTAGTACAGAGCGGTCTGCCTCTGTTCAATAACTGCAGGCAAATGAAGAATTCCAAAATGGCCGCTATTTATAGCTCGACCATTACACAGTGCTGGCTGGCTGGCTGCTGATTGGCTGATGCGATCACATGTAGTTGAGGAATGCATTATGGGTCAGCGCGCCTTGTCTGCGCGCCTTCCCAGACATCCCCGCTCCGTCGCCGCAGATGTCAGCCGCCATTTTCTGAAAAATTTCGATTCGCGCGTCCGAATTAGGCTATTTTTCGGATTCGGCACGAATCGAAATTTTTCCGATATTCGACTCGAATTCCACTTCGGATACTTCGATTCGCTCATCTCTAGTTGTGATGCCATGCTTTGCAGCCATAGTAGAAATTATACGCTCACTACCACTGCCTCCTGTCATTTTTTTTTACAACTTTTTGCTGAATGGCATTTTTACATTGTGAGACTGTGCTGTAACCTTGAGCCAAGTGTTTGGCTTGCAGTTAGAAAGCAACCCCATCGAACTCAATGGGTAGTTTGACAGGTGGTACTACCTGTCAAATTCCATAACTACAGCATTTTTAAACACAGACTGCAAAGTAAAGCATCAGAGCTACAGCATGTATACAGCCCTGTCTGACTGTATTCTTAGGATTTGGGTGTGCAGCCAGGGATGGCGGTAAATCCATGGCTCAGCTGCCCATTTGAAAGAATCCTTAGGCCGCATTCACACTTGGCATTTACTGAATGTGCGACAAAGTGCACGGGAAACACGTGTCTTGCAGTGCATTTCAGAAATGCACTGCAAATGCACATAGTGCTTGTGGTGCTATGAATTGTTAATGGCACCTCAAATGTGGTTAGCAGACCCGTGTTTTGTCATGTGGCAAACTTGCAAAGCTGCATACCTGAAAAGGTTCTAGAGCTTCTATATACATTTGTCATACACAGGGCAGCCTTATCAAGTGACTGGGCTGCCCTATGTGCAAAAAACAAGCAAATAGAAAAAAACAAACGGGAAAACATGTTTCCACTATGCAAAGTGTCAATGGGGCCTTAGGGATGGCATATAGAAATGGCTGGCCAGAGATGTCTGTCAGCTGAAAACAGGTGTATTCACTGGCCCTTAGCTCCAGCACTGCATTGGCAGCTGGTGTCTACCTAGACGTTTTAGGCTGACTTCTGGCACATTCACCCCCTCTCCAAATCCTGAATTTCTGTAGCTTCACTCTTCACCAGCCCCCTCCAGTAGAAGCACTACTCTTTTCAAGCCCTGCAGCCAGCACTGGAGTTAACAGTACACAGAGCACAGTGTGGGAGAGGGGCAGAGCAGGGGTCAGGATTCCGGAAGAAGGTGGAGCAGACGGAGAACTTCTTCCTTCCTCGCTCTTTCATGCTGGCAAGAGATAACACTACCAACCACGGGGAAAGGAGGGGAGGAGACGAAGGGGGAGTTTCACACCCGGCAGTGTACAAATTCGATGGCAAAGTCACAGGTTCTGCAGCTGCCCCCACTGCTCCAAAATCATGACCCAAAATCCGGCATGTCCCTAAATAAAAGGGACTGTCCTGGCAAAATTTGGCCAATTGGCAAATATTTGGACCAAATCCCCTGCAGAGCAGATGGAGGGAGAAAGCCAGCAGTGCTGAAGGGGGATCCACAACAGCACTAGGCAGTACAGCTGCCCCCCCTTTTCAACTTATGGGCTCCAGGTCCGGTAGAGGAGGGCCGGCTGTACTACCTTGTCAGCAGCCCTGCAGGCAGCAATAAAAATTGTCAGATGTTCTAATTCTTCTGCAATTTAACCAAAAAAAAAAAGTTTTTCCCTTAGTTATACTTTAACCACTTTCCCGCCGCCCTATAGCAGATATACTGCTACAGTGCAGCAGGGGTGTGCAAAATCATGTATATATACATTTCCAGGTAGGGGGCGCGTGCAAGCCACCATTCGCGGCTGGTGCTGGACTGTCAGAAGATCAAGCGAAAAAAGATGGGTACTGTCACCAATACCCAGCATGGCCACAGGTTGTGCACTCCCATGCCCATAGGCACATGCAGGGCACGATCGTGCACGTGGGTGCGCAAATGCGTGAATCAGCGGATGCGAATGTGCGGTGCACGTGCAGGGCACCATAGTTTCTGGTGCCCATTTGCCTTTAAAAAGACTGCAGCTCTGACCACTAGTTGGTGGATGATCGGCAGCCCCCTGTGTTCCTGTACCTTTGCCTTGTGATTATCTGATTTCCCATTGCCGACCCAGATTGCCTCTGACCAGTCTGATCTCTCCTGGCTCTGACCCCTGGCTTGTTTTACTGACTCTTCTGCTGCATGACCACCTGTGTATGACCTCTCCTGAGCTCGCTCCTACATGTTCTCTTGTGTTTGACCCTCGGCCTGCTCCTGACCTTGCTTCGGCTTCTGATTGATCTCCTGTGCATGACCTCTGGCCTGACTTTGACTCTAATCCCTGCCTGCTGCCAAGTTCTGCCTGCCATGTCTGGGGAACATATACCTGCTGCCAAGTTCTGCCTGCCATGTCTGGGGAACATCAGCTCTGCAGCTCTTCATCCAAGCTCTTCAGGCTTCAGCCAGCTGGCAACCTGTGCTTCTCTGGGCCAAGCATCCCCTGTTCTTACCTTTAGGGGTGTTCTACACTCAGCCGCAAAGGGAGCTCTCTCAGCATTCCGGCCTCTGATCAGGTACATGACAAGGACACATACTATAAAAAATGTCTCCATCAAACACAACCAATGTTGGAGATGTGAGAAGGAGAGCTTTCTACTCCATATATGGTGGACATGCCCAGAGATACAGCCTTTCTGAAGAGCAGTTCAGGAGTGGATGTAGAGTTTTCAGTGCTTCAGTTAGAATTTTTCTTCAGCTAAGTATCTTCATCTCTCCTCTCTGGCTACTCACTTATATCATAAAGTAGTGGTGATACATATGATTAATGCAGCCAGGCTGTGTTTTCCGGGCAATTGGCGCTCTAAACAAACCCCTCCTGTGAAGGAATGGCTTATGATAATTGCATGCATATCAAAGATGGAAGAACTAATCCATATTTCACATGATAGAATCTCTAGATTTACAAAGGTGTGGGCATATTGGAAGCACTTTTAAATTACTCCCGCATACCAGTCCCTTCTAATGACTGGATCACTGTTAAGATTGAGGACCCTTATGATTTGGCACATGATGATAGACTAGCTTCATGATCTGAGCTAGCTCTCTTCCACTGCTTCTCTATTTTCATTGTAGGCATTTGGGCAGTCCAGACGCGAGGCGGGGATGAGTGGTGGGGAGAGATGGGTGGCCTCTTTTGTTGTTATTTTCCACATTGTTTTTGTCCCTCCCCATTCTTTCTTGCTTCTCTTTGAGGTCTTCTCTTTCCCTGGTTCAGTTCTCTTATTGCTTTCTTTCTTCTGTGCCGGGTCTAATGAGAAGATTTGTGCAACATGCATTATTGTACCTGTTCTTCACCCCTGCAACACATCATTTGCTACCAGGGAATTACTCTTCTCTTGTGTGATAGGCAAGGGGGGACCATTTTGATAGCTGTAGCCAGCTTGATTTTTCAAGAAGCAATTTGTGTGAGTTTATTACCTAGCTGGCCCTGAAGACATGTAATCTCATGTCTCCAGTCCCTGGAGCCTGAATCTTTTTTTTCTGTGTCCCCTATTTCTGTGCTAGTTTTTTTTTCCTTCCTTTATGTTCACCTATGGTTTTTATTATCTCCAGTGTTATTTACTGCTGACCTGTTTATTGCAGAATGTGTACTAGATATACATTGTGATCACATTATTTCTCAAAGATTTGATGTACTATCCTCCAAAGTATACTTCTTTGCTTGGATTGAAATGTGAAGTCCTAATAAAGTGCTTACGGGGAAAAAAAATATGCCAAAATGTCTACTTTAAGAAAAAAAACTTTTACAATTAAGCAACAAGCATAAGTACCACTAAAGGTTTAAAATAGTTTATAAAGATTGCTTTAAATACATTTTTTGGCAGGTTGAGAGGATCCAGCACAAGTATCAATACACCGCTTACATAATGAGGAAAGAATTCATGATCATGAAGAATGGGCCTGATGGTGTGAATGAACGTGATCTCTTCCATGGCACTGAACCACAAAACTGTCAGTCCATCAACTACAGTGGTTTTAACAGGAGTTTTGCAGGGGAACATGGTAAGATTCTTGTTGTACTTAAGAAGAAACATCTTCAGACTGATAGTACTTCAGACTGAAAAAATAGCCCGGCCGCTGCACACCTCACTCAGCCCAAGAGGTTAGCAGGTAAAAACAGCCTCAGCTAGATTTATTCAAGTCATGCCCCAAACATGTTTCACCCACCCCCGGGGCTTAATCATGGAGGTGGGGGTCTGCTGGTGGTAGGGGAATAAATGCCATTATCAGCTGCCTCAATATTGGTGTGAATAAACCACTCAGAAAATTTAAACAGACAAGTGAATAAAAAATGTACTGTATAACATGAGTCCAAGCCCCTGAAAATCAACCACACTCAGAAACCTCACGTGTGGTATAGCAAAAATGAATATTAATTGACAATTTAGAGGCATGCATACACAAGCACAAAAGGTAAATAGGAACTGAAAACAGAATTAAAAAAAAATGAAAATAAACTATTACATGTCGAATGCAAGAAAAAAAATTTGATATTTCTATATATTTACACACACACACACACACACACACGCAAAACCCTTTTTTTTCAGCTGGAACTGATTGGGGACAAGAGAGATGCAGGTGCCTGGGGTGCAGTGCAGATGCCAACACCCTACTGGATGATCTTCCTGCAAGTGAGAGAGGTGCAGCCACCTACTGTGTGTGTGTGTGTGTAAGTGTGTGAAGGTACTAGAGCTGGCTGGGTGCTTCATCTTTATACAGCAACAAAAGACATGTGGGGGATGGTGGAGCTTTTAATAGGGGGAAAAGATGGGGCAGTGGAAAGGGAGTTGCATGCAGAAGTCATAGCTGAAGAGGGGTGAAAGTGAGATGTGGATGGGGGGATGCAGAAGTAAACAGCTGTAGAAGAAGGGTGAACTCTGCACTCTGTGTGTAGCGCACTCCTGAACTCTGCACTCGGTATGTAATGCACTCCTGGTATTTAATGCCCATTTAAGACCCTCCCACTGTTAGTGAAATTTGACCACCCACTAATTGATGCAGTTTGAAAGGTGTGAGGGGAGGGGGGTTTTGGGGCTGGGGCTGTCCGTTTTTTCTGAGGCAAAAAACCCCCACATATATACATACATATATATACAGTCCATACACACAAACTGCCACAAACAACCCTACAAAAGCCTAATCCTCTAGTTAAAAACATTTACTGTATTCTATATAAAAATAAGCAAAATGAAAAAAAGCTAAAAAAACAATGTCTTACAAGACAGGAGAACAAGCTTTCAATCAACCAGCACTAAATCAGTCAGGAGGTCACAAATGGGCAGAGGAATGGAAGAAAGGAAAACCAGGAGAAGGGGGAAAAGGGAAGAGGAAGTGAGGGGGGGGAGGAAAGGAGTGCAAGAAATCAGCAGAGCTTCACTACATTCCTTATAATGGAATTATAGGGAAAACATTTTTCTTCATTTTGGATAGAGCAAGGGAGGGTTATGACCCTTGTCAGATTTTTCTTTTTTGCCATCTGTGTCCCATTGAGAAGACTTCGCTTCACCTCCTTTCCCATAGCCAAATAGGAAGTGGGAGGAAATCCCTGCAAATTAAGTACATTTCCTGGGAACTCCCAGGTAACCAGAACAAGTGTCCCCATTGGAAGATTTCCCCTCTATTACTTTTCTAGGGACAACCCAAAATTTGGGATTTTCTTTTACTTTCACTTTTGATGATAATGGTAGCAAACAGGGTGAATCTCCTCAATGCTAGGAGGGCAATAAAAACTGACAAGCAATATAATGCTTCTCCAGTCTATCCAAAACCAAAACATTTTTGCCTTTAGTTTTACTTTAACTTCTGGGGAAAATTGCCTTGTAAAGTTAACAGTCTATTTGTCTTTGTAAATCATATTTATGCATATAAACAAAAAGCAAAAGGGAATGATTGGTGCTGCAGACTACCATGTCCCTTTATTTGGGAATGGGCTGAGAACAGAAATTGTGGGTAGTAGGTAAAGCAACAATCATTTGTGAGGCCTGTCCGCTCAGTTTCCTGACCTACTTCTTGCTGCAGCCTCACCTCTTGGAAAACCACAAAGATCGCTGGTAGTAATCCAAAAAAAATAGTTTGTCCAGAGGTGGTTACCACATGCCATCATTTGCCACGAAAGGTTGTGCACAACAATGGTACCAACCTGCTGTGTGCATTTCAGCAGGGAAAGTTCACTCGTATGCCTTTCCAGGCACATGTTCTGGTGGTGCAGTGCTTCCTGGATAGGTACCTTAGCTTACAGGATCTTCTGAGGCAAACCAGAAGAGTTTTAACTCTTTCAGGTATCAGCTGTCCATAAATGATCTAAGTAAGGTATGAGGACAGACTTAGGGGAGTTGGTGGTGTTCAACCAAATCAGTTGCTCTTCATACACGTTACACCACTGGGCATGGTGTCACCTGATCAATACCTCTGATGAAGCCACGCCCAGTGGTGTAGCGTGTAAGGGGTGGATCAGGTGAAACAGGACGTCTTCTCTGGAGAGTGCAGAATAGGAATAGTGTAAATTTAACACACTGTAAAAATAGAATAAATTCTCTTTTGCAGAAGCAATCTGCCAAATTTTTACCTCACCATTATCAGCTTGTACAAAAAAGTATGAAAGCTTTGGTGCAATTCTTTATTGTTTCTCTGTGGGAAGAAATTGCCTCATATTTTTAGGTGATGCAATCTGCTTGTATGTCCACATATAACAGCCTGTGGTGCGAATCTGTTAACATATACTGTATTGATTGAATTGCTTTTTGCTAGCTGTTACTTCTTACTTGCTTGAGACTGTTACTTGAGACAGAGGTTTTGCTACCACTTAATGTGGCAAATGGGAATTAATGCTGATAAAAGGTATAGTTATGCACTTGAAGGCGAAAACATGTGTGCATCATACAATCTAAGTTGAGTACAACTTGAGTTCAAGTGAATGACTGAGATGGATCTGGGTGTTCTGGTAGATCATGGACTTAATAACATGTAATGACAAGCTGCAGTTTCTAAAGAAAGCAAAAAAATGTTCTTGTAGTAAAAGTGGTATATACTCCAGACATAATCTTTCCCCAGTGCAAAGCATTGATAAGACCTCTTCTGGAATATGTAGTTCTTTTGTGGTCATGAGTTCATAAAAATGGTACTGGGGACCTGGAGAGCAGAGAAGGGCAACCGAATTGACAGGTGTGGAGGTCCTCAGCTATGAGGAAAGATAAGCTGAACTAAATTTATTGCCCATTGACAAAAAGACATTTAAGTGGGGATATCAACTTGTTACAACGTTGTTCACTTTAAGGTCATAACAAGTACAAATGACGCATTCTTTGCAACCAGACTACCAGAGATGTTTAATCCAGGAAATATCTGGTTGCCTTAGGAGATCAGGAAGGTTTTTTCCCTTATGGAATAAATTGGACTGCAATTTGCAATTAAATTGCAATAAGGGTTTTTTTCCCTTCCTCTGGGTCAGAGGTTGTGGGTATAGGGTTCTGCATATGAAGGTTTTCAATGTATTTATTTTTTCAATTGGTTGAACTAAGTGGACTTGTGTCTTTTTTCAACCTGACTAACTGGAACTATGTAAATCTGTCAACACTGTGTGGTCTGTTCAGTTTTAAAAAAGGGAGCTAAAGCCCAGATTCCACCTCTGACTTGGCAAACATCTACTCCCCAGAAGTACTGACCTGACATATCAAAAGACAGATATCATCATGTAATAGCTATGGCAGACCACTTTACCAAGTTTGCAGTCATAGTACTGACCCACGATGAAATCGACAAGATCACAATCCAGGCAGTAAAACTTCAGCCTTCTTTGGCAGCCCACAGAAATTACATTTACACCAGGGATCCGGTTGCGTTCTTCCAAGAACAGTGATACTCTCTAAGCAATAAAACGTTGAGCACTAACCCATACTACCCACAAGGCAATGGGCAGTGTGAGAGGTTTAAGCACACTCTGTTACAACTGCTGAGAAGACTTGGCTTGTGAGAAACAAAGGAAATGGACCCACTACTTTGGCAAAGTGGTCTGGAAGTACAACCATACAGTACAATGCTCAACAGGCCTTTTGCTCTACCATGTTATGTTTGGCTGTACTCTCTAGGGCCCACAGACCTATGGGCCACAGTGCCCACAGAAAAACTTGAACACACTCTGACGTCCAGGATTTGGGAGTGGAAACAACACCTGATGTAAAGTTGTACACAAGCAAGGAAATTTGTAAACACTATGGGAATAAGGTGTCTGGAGTTCTGAGACGACTACACCATAAACTCCCGAAGCCCATCAAGATCTCTGTGGAGGCCCACAGGATGTTTCTGGGAAACCTGTTCAAGTATCTCTGCCACAAGAGGTTCAGTTTGGCTGACTCCTGCTCTTCCATAGTTATCTCAAACACTCCCAGGAAAAGCCATGGATCCTGACAATATTACACAGCCCAATGATCACCCAGCTCAGGTCTATGTTCCCGCTGTGGAGCCTGCTGAACCCCATCAGCTGACATGCCTGAAAATGAAGACGCGTTGCTTCTTGTCCTGAAAGAATGAAACAGAGATTCAACCCCTGATGTGCTCCCAGAGACCTAAATTTGAGAGGTCCTTGTTTTAAATTGTCTGCTGAGCAAGCAATTTGAATAGGTACTCCAGAAATAGGCATCCACCACTGGTGAGGTAGTGAAGTGCTGTTTTATGGGCTCTAAAGGTTTTCAATGCTTAAACTATTTACAGTTTTGGGTATTGTGGTTTTTTACAGTAGTTAATACCAGTCATGTCATTTATGGTTAACAGAAAGTTTATAGTTTATAAACATTTGCTCAAAATACCTTAGTACGCTTTTTATGAATGGGAGAGCTGGCTGAAAAGGGTGGACATAGTCAGGAACTCTTAATAAGTGGCAGTAAGAGCTCTGTCAGCTCTATTAATCCCCACAACATCAGCAGATTATGGCAGCAGAGGTCGGTGGGGAAGGATCAATGGAGGGGGGGATTTCAGTTAGTAGAAAATATAGCAGTACTAAGAACACATCCCACTGACTGTAGATAATATCCCTTGTTGTGATTTTTGCTTTTAAATTCCTGACAAAACCTGGGCTTTAAAGCAAGATGTTCTGCACCCAGGGCTGGTGCTAGAATATTTGTGCCTTAGGCAAGACCAGCTACGTGCACACTCCCCCCCCCAAAAAAAAAACCCCTAAAACTTCACCTGTAGTCCTACTTCACCCCTCCTAGCACACATCCTCTTTCCCCTCAATTTTTCCAACTCCCCAAAATCCCCCCTCCTAGCCTAAATCCCCCCAAACCTGCCTCCTAGCATAAATTCCCCTAAATCAATCCTACTAGCACAAGCCCCTCCAAAGTACCCCTCCCAGAACAACTCTTCCCTCCCCTCCAAATCCCCCCTCTTAGCAAACCACTCCCAGTCCCCCTCCTAGCACAATTGTCCCCCTAATCCCCCTCCTAACACAAATCCACCACAATGCCCCTCTCCTAGCACAAATACCCCCCCACCATTTCCCTCTACTAGCACAGATTCCCCCCAATCCCCTCATCTAGCACACATTTCCACCCAAATCCCCCCTCCTAGAACAACCCCTCTAATCCCCCCCTAGTACAAATCTCCCCCCAATCCTCCCTCCTAGCACAAATCTCCCCCCAATCCTCCCTCCTAGCACAACCCCCCAATCCCCCTCCTAGTACAAATTCCAAACCAATACCCCATCCTAACATAAATCCCCTCTCCCAACACAAATCCCCCCAATCCATTTTCCTATCACAAATTCCCCACCAATTCCCTTCCCCTATCACAAATCCGCCAATCCCCCTTCCCAGCATCAATCTTCTTCATTCAATCCCCCCCACCTAGGAAAAATTCCCTCAAATCCCCTCTCTAGCTAAAGCCTCTCCAAATTAGCGTTCCCAGTATAAAATCATCTCACCTTACCCTCCCCCCAAACTCCCTCCTACTCCTAGCACACTCCCTCCATCCCTTCTAGCACAAATACCCCCCCCCCCCCCTTCATCATCCCCATTATCCTTCCCAGCACAAATAGCCCCCATCCTCCCTCCTGCACAAACCTCATCTCAACACGAATGATTGTTACCCCTCCCCCTTTAATTGTGTACAGTTCCCCTGGCCTGTAACCCCGCCCTCAAACTTACTGGTAAGAAATCAGGTAGGTAGAGGTGCGGGTTGTGTTGTGCTCTAACTCCTGTCAGTGTAGCGATCCTCCATACAGTACATGACACAGTGTCGCTCTTGGATCGGGCTTTACACATTTTGACTACCTCACCCCATCTTCCTCATTGACCGCTCATCTCTAGGCAGTAGGGAGCCAGGGAATAAATCAAATACTGAACATGCAGATGTAAGAGCAATCCTGTGTAATCTGCTTTATGGAGTATCACTCCACTGACAGGAGAGAAGAGCACAACCTGCACCTCCCAGCTCTGTCATTTCTCCTTGGCTGGCTTCACTGCTCCATGCTGCTCTCCCTTTGTCCCAGCTGTGAGTGTGGGGATGGGGGAAGGCACTCAGAGGCCAGGCACCGCATCCATGGAATGACTGACCTGGGGGGCACAACTGAAATTTGGGGTGTATCCCATCCCAGCAGTCACCTACATCCGGCCATGGCGGAGAATAGGGAAACCAACGGCCGGGCCTGCACCCTAGTTTGCCTAGTGGTAGCACCAGCCCTGGCTGCACACTGAATTTTGAAAAACATATAAATACATATGAAACACAAATGTAGCATATAGACTCATAAGGGCATCACGTCATAACGTCTTGAGCCTTCTCAGGCTCTCTTTCTCAAGCCAGATGTATATACTCACTAGAAGTATAGTAGTAGTAGAAAGTTCTACATTTCTAGTAGAGTGAAAATGTTAGGATCAGGAATGCAGCCCCAAGGCTTTTAAAAGCTACAGTGGAAAGATAAGGTGGTGGGGAGCTTGTTTCTGTTGAAGTTATAGTAAGTATCCCAAAAGCGTGTGGGATCTTTCCAAACATAGGCAGCTGATCAGCAAGCTATGATCATAAACTTGGGAGTAGTGGTTTAAAATTTTAGGGATTACAGAAGCACGATTCATATAAATCCATAATGTATAAAGTTTATTGGTAAAAATTTTCTTAGGAAAAGGTAGCATGTTTAATGGGCTCAAAGGGCATATCCCAAGAATTATGCAACTAACAGGAATTATTAGGACTATAAGAATCCTGTATTACTCTCATCTCTAATGATTTCAAGAATCTTTAAAATCTAGTGATTAATGGCAGTTTCCATGTTTCTGTCCCCATACGTTTCCTTTAAAGCAAGAATCTTGTTTGACCCCAGAGCCTAATCCCACTGCTCATTTCTGCCAAGAACTTCTCTGATTAATTTTCCTTTCTTGTTTTGTTATTACTAATACTTCAATAGTTTCTCTGTTACATATACATATACTGCAAAATAGATTATGCACCCAGAATTCTAATCTAAATAATCTTTTTTTTTTTTTCACAGCTGCTTGCTATGGAAATGGAGTATACTTTGCTGTGGATGCTAGTTATTCAGCCCAACTTCAATACTCTCCCCCAGATCCAAATACTGGAGAGAGATTTATGTACCTAGCAAAAGTGCTAGTTGGTAAATATACAAAAGGGCAAAGTGGTATGAAAGCCACACCCTGCCGTCAAGCTAATTATACTTTTGATGTCTTTGACAGCTTAACAAATGACGAAACCAAACCAACCATGTTTGTTGTGTTTCATGATGACCAGGCATATCCTGAGTACCTCATTACCTTTAAATAAACATATTTAAAAGAGACCTTTATAACAAAAAGGTAGGTTCCTGCCAATTTATGGCAGCATTAGAAGGACCCATATCATCTGAACATTTCTTCGGATGATTTTTGATTTTTTGTTTCTCTAAAGATAGAAATTGTTACAATAGTATCATTTCAATCCATGATCAATGCTGAGCATTAACTGCACCTATAAACCTGTATATGTGTACACTTTAGGATGAAAGACTTCATAAGCTATCTTGGAACTTGCATCCCTTCTGACCGACATCTCTACTCAATCATCTTAACTATCATAGACTATTGGCTGAAATTGCACAAGACTTGACCCAGTGAAAAACCAGAAATGTGTCCTGGTGTAGTCAAATTAACACAGACAATGCATACTCTCTCATGCCTCCTCTACATTTTTAATGCCATACCAATCACCCCACCTAAACTTTTTTCACCCAACTTTGAGCTCAGCTAATGGAGTTTGTTTGGGGGAATAAATGACCCAGATTGAAAATGATCTTTCTTGTAAAAATGAGTAGAGTGGGTTTACCTGACTTTGAATGCCATCATAAAGCAACCCTTTAGAACAGAATCTCAGACTGGTGATACAGTTGAAAGAGCATCTCGCAAATTTTGGGCACTTCCCTGATTGCTCCCTTCTCATAAAACCTCACTATGCTGGTTTTCCTTACCCGATCCAGCCCGCTCTCTCTGTGGGACAGATTCGGCATTTCACACACATTTTCACACTAACTGGGTCCTTTAAACCCTATATTCAGCATTCCTTCATTTGGCCCTGGAGTGTGAGTTAGGGACCTTAGATTGTACACCCCTTGAGGGTTAGGGGCTGATGTGAATGTTCAATATATATATATATGTGTAAAGCGCTGCGTAAATTGACAGTGCTATAGAAGTACCTGAAATAAATAATAAATAGAAGGCTTATTTTGTTCGCATGTTTTTTCTCAAGTATAAAATGAGAGAATGTGAATGCTTTTTAAATGGACCTCTGATGTCTGGAGAGGTTATTTAATGTTTTTTTTTTATGTGCAGGGAAACTTGAAGTTCCTTTTTTAAATGAATATTTACAGTGAGCACAAGTTCAGTTCACACCTTCACTCTTTGGTAAATCAGGCACAGTAAAAACAAGTCAGTAAATACCTGTTGATATTACTGAGTGTTCTGCATTGCTGCAGTGTCCCTCCCAAGGCTTTTCTACATCAATTACATTGCCATGTTTTGGGGGGGGTTTTCAGTGCAGGCAAATTACGTTTCATAATCCATTCACTCCAACATGTCATGTTGGGTTTTCACAATTGGTATGCCAGCCTTTATTTTAACACTTGGCAGAATTAAACCCACCAATTTAAGTGTTTCCCAAAAACAGTTATGTTTAAAGGCATGCCATAAATAACTGCGTACTTGTGTACTCAACCAAACTGTAATGTCATCAAATGGCTGCTGTCAGAACAGATCACATGTGCAGCGTGATGCTAGGATGGCAGGTTTCTTGGCTGTAAAGTACTAAACCCACTCATTTAACAGTTTCCCAAAACAGTTGCATTCAAGGCATGCCACTGGTGATACCTGTAAAGTTGCCAGTGAGCATATGTCTACTCTCAATTGAAAAGTTGTCAGTTTAAATGTCAGCAGTATCACATGACAACAGGCTTTGTGATGCAAAATGGTCTTATTTGACTCAACAGGCTTTTCAACAGCAAAACCAATGCTCATGTCCACTGAGCTGGATTCCAAAGGTGGACTTCTCCTTTAATCAGCCCTCTCATTTCTTAACTTTTGCTGTGTCTCCTGTTTAAGAGGTGGAAGGAGAGGAGATGCATACATGCCATCCAATAGACATCCCTTTTGGTTAGTACATAGCCTATCCTTAACCGAGATTGTAAGCTCCAATAAGCAGGGCCCTCTGTTTCCACTTGTACCAAATTGTATTGTAACTGTAATGTGTACCTTCATTTTGTAAAGCGCTGTACAAACTGTTGGCGCTATATAAATCCTGTATAATAATAACTTGAAGAAGGTAAAGACACCAGTGAAACTAAAATATTAGACCCAGTAAAGAGAATTAACAATTTGATGAAGTTTCTGGGTTTTACAAAACTTTTGTAGGGCCAGGCAGCACTGGGTGTCTGGGCATTTGTCTCTTTTTCTGTCACTTCCATGTTAAAGGAGAATGATGGTAAACCAGCTGGAACCTCCTTTGCAATATATAGTACCAGGGTAACTAAGGCCCACTTAATAGCCCAGCGTGCACTCTACCACCACCTAATTTTTCTTATCCGCAGCTTGTTTCCAACTAAGAAAGACCATAAGAAGTTTCTCTCCATGGATGTCTTGTGATAGAACAGCCCCAAGTCCCATATTGGAGGCACCTGTCTAAAGGACAAATGCCTTTGAGAAATTGTGAGATCTTAGAACAGGATGTTGACATAGTAGCTCCAGGAAGGTCTTTCCAGCATCTGCATTCTACTGCATTCTCCTGAATGATGACCAAATTCCAACCCTTGGTCAGATTGGTCAACAGTGCTGTTAGGGTGGTCACATTAGACACCCACAACTCCCCAGGAAGTCTACCTGGTCCAAAATGGTTGCGATCCCATATCTATCTCCACAAAAAAAATTACAAGATAAAAATGAAAATGCTCTATAGCACAAAATGTGACATGCTACAGTAGCATACTGATATTACTTTAAGCAGCATTGGCACATAAAAATGAGTAGCAAAATTAAAGTATGAATTAAATGCCTTTTTTTGTTTACAAACGATTTTATTTTTCAAGAAATAGACTATAAAATGACATTACAGCTTCAAACGGTATGTAAAATAGCAACAAGGCACAATTGAATTGTACATTTCAAAAAGGCACAATCATATAGAGTGAAAAAAAAGTGAAGAGAAAAGAAAAGAGAATAGAGCTTAAGTACATGGGAAATATAACTAAAGAGGTAGGCAGAGTTATACATCCATCAACAGAGTAAGTCAATCAACCCAAATATGGAATGCCCTTAGTCATGTAGTAAATGTCTATGAGTTTTCCAAATTTCCCATTTTCTATCAAATGAGTGCATCTTGTCCAGTAAGGTATCATGAATTTGTTCCATGAGCAACACAGCATCAACTCTATGTAGAACAGAGGCCAATGGTACTGTGATAGATTTCCAGTGTAGGGCGATAGCCCACAGGGTGGATATACAAATAGTATGGATTAGCCTCATAACCTCAGTCTGAACCCCTGGGATATGAGCTCCCAATAGACAGGACTGCATAGTCAGATGTACCAGGGTACACACCAGTGCAGAAACTACCTCAGAGATCGTGCGCCACATCCAGGAGAGGATTGGGCAAGCCCAGAATGTATGCACCAAAGTACCAGTAAGGCCACCACCCCGGAAGCATAGGTGGGATGTCTGTGGATACAGGACGTGTAGTCTAGATGGGGTATAATACCATCTGGTTAAAACCTTGAGGGCTGTCTCACGAACAGAGAGGGATCTAGAGCTCTTACGTATGTTATCCACCATGGTATTCCAATCCTTAACCGAAAAGGTGATACCACTATCAGCTTCCCATTTTTGTCTATATAGAGGGGGTGTGGGAAAGGAACTAACCAGGAGTTGGTGATGCAAATCAGAGATAAGACCCTTGCCACTAGGAGAGTCACGGCTAATGCGTTCGAAAAACGAAATTGGAGATGAAGGTATAAGGCCAAAATGTGAATTAAAAAAATGTCTAATTTGTCGATAACGATAATATTCGCAAAGCGGAATATCAAAAAGTATGCACAGCATCTCAAAGGTAATATAAGATCCTCCTCTTTGAAAGTCAGAGAACCTGATAAAGGATCTATCGTACCACCAACGGAATGCCTGTGGAGAGGAAAATGCTGTAATAAAATTCGGTTCACCAAAAAATGATGCACCTCGGGAGACAGAGGAGACCAGATTTAATTTAAGTTTATGTCGGGATCAAAGCATCAGTGGTTGGGCAACAATGGAATTATGAGTACTTAACGAGCGAAGGGGGATTTTGGACCACAATATGCCTGGTAAGTAAAATGGACATATAGCTTGAGATTCAAATCTGATCCACGGGATCTGGGAATTAATAATCGCCCATTGTGATAATTGTGCAAAACGGGCCGACAGGTAGTAAAGCCAAAAATTGGAAAGACCAAGGCCTCCCGTCCATTGGGACCAGTATAGAACCGATGAGGTAAACCGGGGATGTTTGTTACGTCAAATAAAATTATTAATCATCCGTTGAAAGTGATCTAGGAACGTTTTCAAGACAGGGATTGGGAGTGCTCTAAATACAGTGGGGCAAAAAAGTATTTAGTCAGCCACCAATTGTGCAAGTTCTCCCACTTAAAAAGATGAGAGAGGCCTGTAATTGGCATCATAGGTAGACTATGAGAGACAAAATGAGAAAAAAAATCCAGACAATCACATTGGCCGATTTGGAAATAATTTATTTGCAAATTATGGTGGAAAATAAGTATTTGGTCACCTACAAACAAGCAAGATTTCTGGCTCTCACAGACCTGTACCTTCTTCTTTAAGAGGCTCCTCTGTCCTGCACTCATTACCTGTATCAATGGCACCTGTTTGAACTTGTTATCAGTATAAAAAACACCTGTCCACAACCTCAAACAGTCACACTCCAAACTCCACTATGGTGAAGACGAAAGAGCTGTCGAAGGACACCAGAAACAAAATTGTAGACCTGCACCAGGCTGGGAAGACTGAATCTGCAATAGGCAAGCAGCTTGGTGTGAACAAATCAACTGTGGGAGCAATAATTAGAAAATGGAAGACATACAAGACCACTGATAATCTCCCTCAATCTGGGGCTCCATGCAAGATCTCACCCCGTGGGGTCAAAATGATCACAAGAACAGTGAGCAAAAATCCCAGGACCACACGGGGGGACCTAGTGAATGACTTGCAGAGAGCTGGGACCAACGTAACAAAGGCTACCATCAGTAACACACTACGCCGCCAGGGACTCAGATCCAGCAGTGCCAGACGTGTCCCCCTGCTTAAGCCAATACATGTCCAGGCCCGTCTGAAGTTTGCTAGAAAGCATTTGGATGCTTGGATCCAGAAGAGGATTGGGAGAATGTCATATGGTCAGATGAAACCAAAATAGAACTGTTTGGTAGAAACACAACTCGTCGTGTTTGGAGGAGAGAGAATGCTGAGTTGCATCCAAAGAACACCATACCTACTGTGAAGAATGGAGGTGGCAACATCATGCTTTGGGGCTGTTTCTCCGCAAAGGGACCAAGACGACTGATCCATGTACAGAAAAGAATGAATGGGGCCATGTATCGTGAGATTTTGAGTGCAAACCTCCTTCCATCAGCAAGGGCATTGAAGATGAAACATGGCTGGGTCTTCCAACATGACAATGATCCCAAACATACCGCCTGGGCAACAAAGGACTGGCTTCGTAAGAAGCATTTCAAGGTCCTGGAGTGGCCTAGCCTGTCTCCAGATCTCAACCCCATAGAAAACCTTTGGAGGGAGTTGAAAGTCCGTGTTGCCCAGCGACAGCCCCAAAACATCACTGCTCTAGAGGAGATCTGCATGGAGGAATGGGCCAACATACCAGCAACAGTGTGTGCCAACCTTGTGAAGACTTACAGGAAACGTTTGACCTCTGTTATTGCCAACAAAGGATATATAACAAAGTATTGAGATGAACTTTTGATATTGACCAAATACTTATTTTCCACCATAATTTGCAAATAAATTCTTTCCAAATCAGCCAATGTGATTGTCTGGATTTTCTCATTTTGTCTCTCATAGTTGAGGTCTACCTATGATGCCAATTACAGGCCTCTCATTTTTTTAAGTGGGAGAACTTGCACAATTGGTGGCTGACTAAATACTTTTTTGCCCCACTGTAGATAAAGTAATTTAGGCAAAATATTAATTTTCATTGCCGTGACTCTGCCCAAGAATGAGATAGGGTAACCATGCCAGATCTTTAATAGAGTAGAGAGACTCGACACACATGGTGGGTAATTAGCAGCAAATATTTTTTTTTTGTATTAACAATTTTTATTGATTTTCACATATATACATATACAAAGAACACGTTGAAAGAGAATAAAATAAAAAGAAGGAGCACATCGATGGTAAAATCTGCATGGTTATAAACGTAATAATGTCATGTACAGTTGCAAGAAAAAGTATGTGAACCCCTTGGAATTACGTGGAGTTTTGCATGAATTGGGCATAAAATTGCTCTGAACGTCATCTAAGTCACAACAATAGAAGAACACAGTCTGCTGAACATAATATTACACAAACATTAGATGTTGCCATGGTTTTATTGCACATAACATGTAAACATTCACAGTGCAGGGAGGAAAAAGTATATGAACCTTTGTGTCAGGGATCCCCTCGATCCCCGCTGCGAGTGTCCCGGCGCAGGCGCAGTGTGCCGCCCTGTGCAGGGACTCGAGCACTAGGTCCGGTCCGGGCCGGCCGCGGCGTTCGAGTTCGCGCATGCGCAGTAGAAGCCGCGGCCGCCCGCTGGGCACCAATGGCAGCGCAGGGCGGGATATTTAAACGACCCTGAGCTGTCATTCAGTGCCTTCTGGTCTTACCTGTATCCTGTATCTGCGAACCTGTAAATTGTAAGTTGCTGACCCGGATTGTGCCTTGACCTTGCTGTATTTCTCCTGCCCTGACCCTTGCTTTGCCTGACCTCTCTCCTGGATGCCCCCTATTGGATTTGACCTGCTGTTGCTGACCTGGCGTGTGACCCGACCATTCTATGCCCGCTGCCTTGTACCTTGCCGTCCTCTCTGTTACCGACCCGGCCCGTCTGACCTTGCTCATCCATCCATCCATCCCGTGCAGTGGGGTCTGCTGACCTCCTCATATCAGACTCTTCCCCGTGGGAGCCCTTGGCGCATACCACTACCACTGACGGACGCACCCAGTAGCCACGACCTGGTCTCGGGGGGCTCCAAGTCCATCCCCACCATCAGGGGCCCTGGTGAACAAGCACCCTGGGACTTAGACTCCGTGAGCTGGGGACGCCTATTCAGTGGAGAGCTAGTGGTACCGCCAGGCGGTCCCTTACAGTACCAGAAGGCCATGACTGAGTCTAGAGGAGGGCCCTCGCCGCTTGAGGAGATCTGCAGGCACCTGTCTAACTTGACACAGGCCGTATCGGCCCTGCAGGACAGATGTCAGCAGATTGAGAATCACTTCCAGACCTGCACTATATCCGTTCCTGCCCCACAGGCCGTGGTCCCCGCACCCCCGGCCGTAGCAGCCCCTGTGCCGGTTTCTGGGGCATCCGCCCCACTCCCGGCGGCCGAACCCCGAGTATACTTACCGGAATGTTTTCACGGGGACCGCACACGCTTCAGGTCGTTCCGTGAGTCCTATCTTCTCTATTTTGAGTTGCAACCACGAACCTTTGTGACTGAATCCATGAAGGTGGGGTTCGTCATCTCCCTCCTGCAGGGTGAACCCCAAGACTGGGCCCACCGACTGCGGGGAAAAAATGACCCTCACCTTAGTTGGGTTGACAATTTTTTTGACGCAATGGCCATCCTATACGATGACCCACAGCGGGCAGCTTCTGCTGAAGCTACTTTGTACACGCTCCGGCAAGGCCACCGAGCGGCGGAGGAGTACGTGTCTGAATTTAGGCGCTGGATGGGGGACACACGCTGGAATGAGTTTGCTCTCCTGCATCAGTTTCGTATAGGCCTATCAGAAGGCCTGAAAGATGAGCTCGCCCGGGTGGAGGTGTCTGAGACTTTAGAGGACTTAATTGCACTGACTATTAAGATTGACCGTAGACTGCGGGAACGCAGGTTTGAGAGGTCCGGCCAGGGTCATGGAAATCCCTGGGGGTCATTTCAGGGTCCCAGTCAAGCACCTAGGCCAAACATCCAGAACCGGCCACCTGGAGATATCCCTGAACCTATGCAACTCGGCCTGGCATGGCCTAAACTATCTCCAGAGGAACACCAGCGCAGACGATCCCAGAACCTGTGCCTCTACTGTGGTGAAGCTGGTCATATGGTACGATCCTGCCCGCAGAAACTGAGTAAGTGCACCTCTTCTTCCTTGTCCATTGGCAATGTTAGTCCATCCCAATACTTAGTGGTGCCCCTTTCCTTTCAGCTTCCGGAAAGGACCGTGGAAGTATCGGCCATAGTTGATTCGGGGGCATGCAGCTGCTTCTTGGACATTAATTTTGCTCACCAGCAGGGTATTCCTCTCCAATTGAAACAGAAGGGGTTCAATATTTATTTGGCCGACGGTTCCCGGATAAAATCAGGGGTAGTGAACCAGGAAACCCCCTCCATCGCCACTGTCATTGCCGGCCAGCACCAGGAACTGCTCCGCCTGGATGCTATAGCTTCACCCCTCTTCCCAGTCATTTTGGGGCTCCCATGGTTACGGGCCCATAACCCCCAAATTGACTGGGAGACCGGAGTAATCTCATTCCCTTCCCCATACTGTCGGGTATACTGCCGCACTTCGGGCCCAGGGGTCCCCCAAATCCTCCTGTGCTCTGAGGGGGAAGCCGAATTAAAACAGGTAATACCTGCAGCCTACCATGAGTTTCTAGATGTGTTCAGCAAGCGGGGAGCCGATACTCTACCCCCCCCCACCGCCCTTATGACTGTCCCGTTGACCTGTTACCCGGTTCAGAAATTCCTTTTGGGCAAATCTTCCCCCTTTCAGAGCTCGAATTGGGGGCCCTGAAGGAATATATCGAGGACAGCCTCCAGAAGGGGTTCATCCGCCCCTCCACTTCACCGGCGGGGGCGGGAATTTTCTTTGTTGAAAAGAAGGACAAAACCTTAAGGCCATGTATCGATTACAGGGAGTTGAACAGGGTCACGATAAAGAACCGTTACCCACTGCCGTTAGTACCGGAGTTATTCCAAAGTTTAAAAACAGCAGTGGTTTTTACAAAGCTGGATTTGAGGGGAGCGTACAACTTGGTTCGCATAAGGGAGGGGGACGAGTGGAAGACGGCCTTCCGCACCCGCTTCGGCCACTTTGAATATTTGGTCATGCTGTTCGGGTTGTGCAATGCTCCGGCCACTTTTCAACACTTTGTGAATGATATTTTTAGGGACTTCCTGGATGTCTTTGTTATCGTCTATTTAGACGACATTTTGATTTTCTCCCCTTCTTTGGGGGAACACAGAATACATGTAGCGAGGGTATTGGGGCGATTGCAGCAGCATGGGTTGTACGCCAAGGCAGAGAAATGTTGTTTCGAACAATCCAGCATTACTTTCTTGGGCCTGATTATCTCCACCGCGGGGGTCGCGATGGATCCCCAGAAAGTCGCTGCAATACTGGATTGGCCTGAACCCACGGACAGGAAAGGCGTCCAACGATTTATTGGTTTTCCAAATTTTTACCAGAAGTTCATCAAGAACTTCTCGGATCTGGTCTCCCCCATTACTCAGCTAACCAAGCTGGGAACCCGGTTCAGATGGACACCAGAGTAACAGGAAGCTTTTGAAGCCTTGAAGAAGCTGTTCACTTCGGCACCCATTTTGGGTCACCCAGACGCCGCCCTGCCCTACATCCTGGAAGTGGATGCATCGGAGAATGCGGTAGGTTCCATCCTCTCCCAGCGGAAAGGCACCAAGGAATTGCTCCATCCTGTAGCATTCTTCTCACGGAAGCTTACCCCAGTGGAGAAGAATTATGATATCGGTGATCGAGAGCTACTGGCGATCAAAACGGCGTTAGAGGAATGGAGGTACCTGCTGGAAGGTGCTGTGCACCCCATCTTAATATTTACTGACCACAAAAACCTAGAATATCTGAGAACCGCCAAGCGTCTACGCCCGCGACAGGCAAGATGGGCACTATTCTTTTCTAGATTCAACTTCCACATTACGTACCGGCCTGGATCAAAGAACACTAAGCCAGATGCGTTATCACGTATGTACGAGGACGCCAAGGAGATCCCAGTACCCGACACCATCCTGTCCTCGGGTAACTTCTTGGCCCTTCAGTCGGACCTTCGTTCCAAGATAATGGAGGCATCCACAACCGTCTCTACCCCAGCCGGAGGGCTCCTCCAGAACAAGGGGGGACTCCTATGGAGGGAAGATCGGATTGTGGTGCCGGAGGAAGCCCGAACCCTGGTCTTGGGCCATTGCCATGACCACCCGATGGTGGGGCACTTTGGCCCAGAAAAGACCCTGGAACTTCTCCGACGCTCCTTCTGGTGGCCGGACATGGCTAAAGATTGTAAGGGCTATGTAAGGTCCTGTATCACCTGCCAAAAGAACAAGCCACCCAGAAACAAAGTTTGGGGTCTGCTGCGACCCTTACCGATTCCTGAACGGCCTTGGCAAAAGATCTCGTTAGACTTTATAGTCAAGCTTCCGCCATCACTAGACCACACGGCAATCCTGGTTGTCGTGGACCGCTTGTCCAGGATGGCCCACTTCATCCCGTTGAAGAAAACCCCCTCGGCAGCCGAGACTGCGCGAGTTTTCATTCGTGAGGTAGTAAGGCTGCATGGGGTCCCCGAAGACATTGTCTCGGACCGGGGGGTCCAGTTCACGTCAAGATTTTGGAGAGCACTGTGCAAAGCCCTGGACATCAAATTGTCCCTCTCCTCTGCATTCCACCCTCAAACTAACGGTCAAACCGAAAGGACCAATCAGACCCTGGAGCAATACTTGAGATGCTACACTTCGTTTACTCAAGATGACTGGATGCCACTTCTCCCCCTAGCGGAATTCGCGTACAACAACGCCCGCCACTCAGCGACGGGACAGTCCCCGTTCTTTGCCAACTATGGTTCACCCCATCTTCCTCCCGGATTTGGTCTCGGAATGCCCAGTACCAGCAACGCAAGATGTAGTAACGTTTTTCTCCGCAAACAATAAGAAGCTTCAAGAGGCCATCAGTCGGGCCCAGGAAGACTATAGGAAGGCATTCAACAGGAAACGGAGGGGAGATCTGGTGTTGCGGCCTGGGGAGAAGGTTTGGCTAGCGACATCCAATTTAAAGATGTTTTGCCCGTCGAAGAAATTGAGACCCAAGTTTATAGGCCCCTTCTGCATTAAACGGATGGTCAACGAAGTGGCCTACGAACTCGTCCTTCCTGACACACTCAAAATCCACCCAGTCTTCCATGTGTCCCTGCTGAAGCCGGTGATCCCAGATGCCTTCCCTGACCGAGAATCGAGACCCCCGGAAGCCATAACGGTCGAGGGAGAAGAAGAATTTGAGGTGGAATCAATCCTGAAGTGCCGAAGGAGGGGGGGCCAGACCCAATTCCTAATCAAATGGAAGGGCTATGGCCCTGAGGACAATTCTTGGGAACCAGCCCAGAATGTCCATGCACCTAGACTTGTCCGGAGGTTCTTTCGCGATCACCCGTGGTGGAGAGATCGGGTGGGCATCCGGAGGTTGCCTGTAGGGGGGGGGCAATGTCAGGGATCCCCTCGATCCCCGCCGTGATGGTCCCGGCGCAGGCGCAGTGTGCCGCCCTGTGCAGGGACTCTAGCACTAGGTCCGGGCCGGCCGCGGCATTCGAGTTCGCGCATGCGCAGTAGAAGCCGCGGCCGCCCGCTGGGCACCAATGGCAGCGCAGGGCGGGATATTTAAACGACCCTGAGCTGTCATTCAGTGCCTTCTGGTCTTACCTGTATCCTGTATCTGCGAACCTGTGAATTGTAAGTTGCTGACCCGGATTGTGCCTTGACCTTGCTGTATTTCTCCTGCCCTGACCCTTGCTTTGCCTGACCTCTCTCCTGGATGCCCCCTATTGGATTTGACCTGCTGTTGCTGACCTGGCGTGTGACCCGACCATTCTATGCCCGCTGCCTTGTACCTTGCCGTCCTCTCTGTTACCGACCTGGCCCATCTGACCTTGCTCATCCATCCATCCATCCCGTGCAGTGGGGTCTGCTGACCTCCTCATATCAGACTCTTCCCCGTGGGAGCCCTTGGCGCATACCACTACCACTGACGGACGCACCCAGTAGCCACGACCTGGTCTCGGGGGGCTCCAAGTCCATCCCCACCATCAGGGGCCCTGGTGAACAAGCACCCTGGGACTTAGACTCCGTGCGCTGGGGACGCCTATTCAGTGGAGAGCTAGTGGTACCGCCAGGCGGTCCCTTACACTTTGGACTTAATAACTGGTTGACCCTCCTTTGGCAGCAATAACCTCAACCAAACGTTTCCTGTAGTTGCAGATCAGACCTGCACAACAATCTGGAGTAATTTTGGACCACTCCTCTTCACAAAACTGTTTCAGTGTAGCAATATTCTTGGGATGTCAGTGTAGCAATATTCTGCGCTGTGCTCTTGCAGTCATTTTTACAGGATGACCACGCCTAGGGAGAGTAGCAACAGTGCTAAACTTTCTCCATTTGTAGACAGTCTGTCTTACCGTGGATACATGAACATCAAGGCTTTTGGAAATACTTTTGTAACCCTTTCCAGCTTCATGCAAGTCAACAATTCTTGATCGTAGGTCTTCTGAGAGCTCTTTTCTGCGAGGCATGGTTCACATCAGACAGTGCTTCTTGAAACCAGTAAACCCAAAACAGGTGTGTGTTTAAGGGCAAGACAGCTGTCAGCAACACATCCAATATCATCACACTGATTGGAGTCAAGGTTGGCTCACTCCAGGCTCCAATTAGCTCTGGAAGAAGTCATTAAGTTAGGGCCTCACTTACTTTTTCCTCCCTGCACTGTGAATGTTTACATGTTATGTGCAATTAAACCATGGCAACATCTAATGTTTGTGTAGTATTATGTTCAGCAGACTGTGTTCTTCTATTGTTGTGACTTAGATGACGTTCAGAGCACATTTTATGCCCAATTCATACAAAACTCCACGTAATCCCAAGGGGTTCACATACTTTCTTGCAACTGTAGCTACAGTGGGGAAGCTCTCAGAACAGCACAGTTGGAGAAAGGTGGGAGGGGGAAAAATAATCCCACGGGTGCCACACTGCCTCGAACACAGCTGTCGAGCCAGAATGTATAGCAGTCAGGTATTCCATCTGTCGTACATCAGCAATAATTTTAAACAAAGTGGACATTGAAGGCGGTATAGCAGATAACCAACACATAGGAACGCTTCTTCTGGCCGCAGTCAAAATATGTGTGGAAAGTTTCCTGGACACCTTGGGAAGACCTGGGAACGGCAAACCCAATAAAAAGTATAGAGGCTCAAAGGGGAGAGAGGTATGCAATAACAATTGTAAAAAAGACAAAACTTCTTCCCAAAAAGGGACAATGGATCTACAAGTCAAAAAAATGTGGAAGAGGGAGCCAAAGTCTTTCCCAAAACGCCAGCAGGCAGAAGAAGTACTCGGGTTAAAAGCATGAATAACCTCAGGGGTTTTGTACCACAACATCAGAATTTTGTATGTATTTTCTTTATAAACCACACAGACAGAAGCTTTAGATGGGTTTTCCCAAATTTTCTTCCACTGTGTTAGATCGATGTCATATTGTAGAAACTGGGACCACTTGCGCATGTAATGGTGAGTGTCGTTAGAGAGGGGGGTAGCGTCCATTAAGAGTTTGTATGTTTTGGAAATTATACCCCTTTGATGTGGGCCCTGTATACATAGACGCTCAAAGGGCGAAGGTTTCCCAAGAGTCAAAGTGGGGGACATGGTGGAGAAAAAATGGTGTAGCTGAAGATATATATAAAAATGTTGGGAGGGCAGATCCTTTTTCTGGAGGTATGAGAACGGTTGCAACATTGATAGGCATAACTACTGATTTAGTAAAATTTACAGTAAGACCTGACATTATAGCAAAGTCATTCAGTACTGTGCACAAATTAGGCAATGAAATTAACGGTTTGGTAAGGAAAAGCATAACATCATCGGCATACATGCATATCTTGAAATGCAAAACCAATAATGGGTAACCAGAGATATCCGAATATGATCTTATTGCAATTGCCAAGGGTTCCAACACTAGCGCAAATAGTAAGGGCGAAAGAGGACAACCCTGACGGGTACCCCTGCCCAGTGTAAAAAAATCAGAGTTGCAGCCTGGAAGCCTTATGCTTGTTTTGGGGGAGTCGTATAAGGCATGTACGCCAGACAGAAACTCATCACTAAAGCCCATCCTCTGCAGGAATGAAAACAAGGCCAAATAACACTATCGAAGGCTTTGTTAATGTCCAGGCTCAGCAACAAAACTTCTTTAGAGTGCAAATTGGCATCCTGAATAACATTTAATGTGAGACGAATGTTATCTGTGATTAGTCTGTCTGGGATAAATCCTGATTGGTCCGGAGAGACCAAAGAGGAGATAATAGGGGCCAACCTGTCTGCCAGAATGCGGCTGAATATTTTCAAATCATTGTTCATTACTGAGATTGGTCTATAGTTTTGAGGTAGATGATGGTCTTTTAGTGGTTTAGGTAATAAAGACATGTTAGCCAACAGCATCTCCTCGGGAAACCTACCTCCCGGCAAAACAACATTAAATAAAGTCATCAAAAAGGGAGCCAATGTAGGGGCGAAATGTTTATAATAACTGGCAGTAAATCCATCAGGGCCCGGTGCTGTGGAAGTTTTTAGTGCGCTAATCACATGGGGCATTGAGAGAGGCTATCTGAGAGGGTATGAGAGCAGGGAGGGGTATAGAATCCAGCCATGAGACGGACGGTGAAACAGAAGTTGATTGTGGAGGAGCTAATAGGTTGGAATATAAATCTTCAAAAATACCCAGAACTTCATGAGGAAGAGAGGAAATATTGCCGGATTTAGTACGTAACTTGCAGATATGTGGGGGTCGTATAGAAGGGTTCAATTTCCTTGCAAACATAGTAGATGCTGAGTTACTATGTAATAAAAATGAGGCCTTCGACCAGTGGAGAGCTTTTTCAGTTTTCTGGGAAAGTAAAGCATTCAATTCTAAACGCATTTGTGATAACAACTGTTTGTTAAGGAGAAATGGATTACCAATATGAGCTGTATAATGTGCTTCTAATTCTCTGGTAAGTTTCCGAATTTGTTTCCACCATTCTCTATTTCTTTTAAGAAGCCATGGAAATAAGGCAGCCTCGCAGGACCGCCTTATGAGCTACCCACAATGTGGCCGGGAGATACAGTTGAAACTCGAAAAATTAGAATATCGTGCAAAAGTTCATTTCTTTCAGTAATGCAACTTAAAGGTGAAACTAATATATGAGATAGACTCATTACATGCAAAGCAAGATAGTTCAAGCCGTGATTTGTCATAATTGTGATGATTATCGCTTACAGCTCATGAAAACCCCAAATCCACAATCTCAGAAATATAGAACATTACATGCAATCAATAAAACAAGGATTGTACATAGAACAATATCGGACCTCTGAAAAGTATAAGCATGCATATGTACTCAGTACTTGGTTTGGGCCCCTTTTGCAGCAATTACTGCCTCAATGAGGCGTGGCATGGAAGCTATCAGCCTGTGGCACTGCTGAGATATTATGGAAAACCAGGATGCTTCAATAGCGGCCTTCAGCTCTTCTGCATTGTTCGGTCTCATGTCTCTCATCTTTCTCTTGGCAATGCCCCATAAATTCTCTATGGGGTTCAGGTCAGGTGAGTTTGCTGGCCAATCAAGCACAGTAATCCCACGCTCATTGAACCAGGTTTTGGTGCTTTTGGCAGTGTGGGCAGGTGCCAAGTCCTGCTGGAAAATGAAGTCAGCATCCACATAAAGCTCGTCTGCAGAAGGAAGCATGAAGTGCTCCAAAATCTCCTGGTAGACGGCTGCGTTGACCCTGGACTTAATGAAGCACAGTGGACCAACACCAGCAGATGACATGGCTCCCCAAATCAACACAGACTGTGGAAACTTCCCACTGGACTTCAAGCATCTTGCAGTGTGTGCCTCTCCATTCTTCCTCCATACTCTGGGTCCTTGGTTTCCAAATGAGATGCAAAAGTTGCTCTCATCAGAAAAAAGGACATTGGACCACTGAGCAACAGACCAGGTCTGTTGTTCTTTAGCCCAGGTAAGACGCTTATGACATTGTTTGTTGTTCAGGAGCGGCTTGACAAGAGGAATACAACATTTGAAGCCCATATCCAGGATCCGTCTGTGTGTGGTGGCTCTTGATGCACTGGCTCCAGCCTCAGTCCACTCATTGTGAAAGTCCCCAACACTTTTGAATGGCCTTTTCCTGACAATCCTCTCCTGGCTGTGGTCATCCCTGCTGCTTGTGCACCTTTTTCTTTCACACTTTTCCCTTCCACATAACGTTCTATTAATGTGCTTTGATAAAGCACTTTGGGAACATCCAACTTCTTTTGCAATTACCTTTTGAGGCTTTCCCTCCTTATGGAGGGTGTCAATGATGGTTTTCTGCACAACTCTCAGGTCAGCAGTCTTTCCCATGATTGTGATTCCTACTGAACCAGACTGAGAGACCATTTAAAGGCTCAGGAACCCTTTGCAGGTGTTATGGCTTAATTAGCTGATTAGAGTGGGACACTTTGAGCCTAGAATATTGCACCTTTTCACAATATTCTAATTTTCTGAGATTGTGGATTTGGGGTTTTCATGAGCTGTAAGCCATAATCATCACAATTATGACAAATCATGGCTTGAACTATCTTGATTTGCATGTAATGAGTATCTTAAATATATTAGTTTCACCTTTTAAGTTGCATTACTGAAAGAAATGAACTTTTGCATGATATTCTAATTTTTTTAGTTTCACCTGTATATCAGAGGTGATTGTAGCCGTATTAGTGCATTTGCGACAGAAACAATTGAGTACTGTCCGTGATACTTTTTTTATTTGCACTAACATACAATTTTGAGGACAAGCTTTCGGGGTATGTCCCCTTCTTCAAGGTCTAAGCAGTACTATTAAAAATCACAAAGTTTAAGCAGACTGTTAGAATGGATTGAGAGAAAAAAAAAAAAGGGCTACAGATAAGATACATCAAAAGTGAGGGGGGGAGGGGGGATACAACACTCACACAGAGGGGGTCAAGTTTTAGCTAATAGATAGTCATAAAGCTGTCGGATAGTGGTTGAGGAATCCCATGTCCAAATTAAGACCGTTATCTTTAGTGTCAAATAGAATTATCATTCTTAGTTCAAATGTTTTTCTTTCCTGGATGGATTTAAATTTTCCTTTCAGAACTAAAATATTGAGGTCTTCCATATTGTGGCCTGGTTGTGAGAAATGGTGTCCTACAGGTGTGCAGAGGTCATCTTCTTTATGTTCCTTGATGGTATGTCTGTGTAAATTCATCCGTGTTTGCAACCTCTGTCCTGTTTCACCAACATAAGATCCTTTGCTGCATTTTCTGCACTGGATAAGGTATACAACATTACTGGAGGTGCAGCTGTATGATCCGGAGATATTGAAGATCCCTTTTGAGTGTCTGACACTTTTTGATGGATTGATTTGGTTGCACAGCTTGCAGCGTTTCTTATTGCAGGGTTTGCTTCCATTATTTGTGGCATCATAATCAGAAGGAAGTTTCCTACTGATTAGTTTATTTCTGAGGTTGGGGGGTTGTCTGAAAGCCAGTATTGGGGGTTGCTGGAATATTTCTTTCAGAGTTCCATCCTCTGTTATGATGGGCTGTAAATCTTTGATTATTTTTCTTATCCCTTCTAGTGCCGGGTTGTATGTAGTTACTAGAGGTACACAGTTGTTTGTTTTCTTCTCTTTGTACTGAAGCAGATTTTCCCTTCGGGTTCTCAAGGCTGTGTTTATGCTGGTGTTGATAGTTTTGTCCTTGTAACCTTTCTTATGGAAGGCGTCTGCTAGTGTCCCAAGATGTTTATCTCTGTCTCTTGGGTCAGAACATACTCGGTGGTATCTGATGGCCTGACTGTGTATGATGGCACGTTTCGTGTGTTGGGGGTGGAAGCTAGAACTGTGGAGGTAGTTGCATCTGTCAGTGGGTTTCCTGTATATTGAGGTGTGAAGCGTATCATCCCTGATGTATACTGTGGTGTCTAGGAAGTTGACCTGTGTGTTTGAGTATTCCATTTTTAGTTTGATTGATGGATGAAAAGTGTTCATCAATGAGTAAAATTGTTTTAGATTTTCTTCACCTTCCGTCCATATGATGAAAATATCATCAATAAAGCGAAAATATCTGTATGGTTTTTGTTCCATGCTGTTCAGGAATTGTTCCTCCATGTCAGCCATAAATAAATTTGCATATTGGGGTGCCATTTTACTTCCCATCGCAGTGCCCATACATTGAAGATAGATGTCCTTATTGAAAGCAAAGTAGTTGTGTGTAAGTATGAATTCAATGAGCTGTGTAACATCCTCAGCAGTGTATTTGTTGTTTGGTGAGGATGATAAGGATCTGTGACATGCAGCTAATCCATCCTTGTGAGGGATATTACTATACAGGGATACTACATCCATAGTCACTAGAAGTGTATTAGATGGTAATTGCTGGATGTTGTTGATCTTGTTCAGAAAGTCAGTTGTGTCTTGCAGGAAACTAGCAGTATTCATGACTAACGGTTTTAAAAATTTTTCTACAAAGCCTGAGATTTGTTCGGTGAGTGTATTCATACCTGTTATGATGGGTCTGCCTGGATTTCCTGGCTTGTGGACTTTGGGCAGCATGTAGAAGTCCCCGATTTCTGGATGATCCGGAATCGCATTTATAAGTTCTGAATGTAGGTGGGCTGGAAGTGTTTTAATGAGACCTTTTAATTGCTTTGTAAAGTCCTGGGTTGGATCATGATCCAGTTTTTTATAGTAGATGGCATTTTCCAGCTGCCTCTGGCCTTCTTGTATGTATTTGTTTGTATCCATCACAACAACTGCTCCCCCTTTGTCCGCTGGTTTGATGGTGATGGCCTGATTGTTGCGCAAATCGTGTATAGCCCTTCGCTCTAGTGGTGAGATTGGGAGGATGGTGACAATGAGCTTCGGTCTAAAAGGGGGTTAGTTACCAAATTAAAATCACCTCCCACCAGTAGAATTCCTATCCAGAATTTAGAAAAATCGGGAAAAAAAGGATTCTTGTGCCGAATTTGGTGCATAGCCATTAGTGATTGTGAGTTCACGACCCTAGAGGGTGCCTTTAAAAATGATAAACCTGCTCTCAGGATCGCGATAAACATGTCGAACATCGAAGAGAAATGAGTTGTGTAAAAAATGGCAATGCCTCTACTTTTAGAAGAGTGTAAACTGTAGAACCCCTGTTTGTAAGATTTATGAAAATATGTTGGGTGTCTAGCGGCTGCAAAATGGGCTTCCTGTAGTAAAATAAATTTTGCCCCTAGGCGCTTATATTGAAGAAAGGCTGTTTTGTGCTCGTTTGGTGAGTTGAAACCCTGGACATTATGTGAAATACACTAGATTACCAATGGCAAACAAGAATCATATCTATCAGCATTATAATATACATTGGAAAGGTATCCCATATAATTTGTCTAGACAGTAGAACGTACAGATCCACATCAGACAAGGCTAAATCCGTCAGTATCAATTCATGGAGCATCCAAGCTCCATTATGGGGTCCGGGACGTCCACAAACTGGTGCATAGGCAATATGTACCAAAGTTGTCAAAGAGAGAGAAGCATAAAGCAATAGAATTGGAGCTTTAAGAGCTCCTACAACTAAAAGAATTGCTAATAACCATGGAGCAGGTGGGCTATCTGCCATACCTGAAAAAACATAAGAATCAAACATCAAAGGGCCAATCGGGCCCAAACTCTGTCATCGTGAAACATGGGGAATGGAGCGGCCACCCCACAACCGGGCAGTGACATCTCCGGCCATGCTAGGCGGCAGAGTGGGGTCACGTGTCCAAGCGTTTTGAAAACATTAACATACGGGCGGTGAAGTAAAGGTCCGAAGGCCTCTGTTGATCTTTTGCATGTCCAGATAGATATAAAGGAAATCAAACATAATAAACAGGAGTATAACGAGATCTCAGCATTGACCAAGAAGCCACCCAAAGGATGTATGACATACAAATGAGCAAAATCCTTTCATCCTGGTTCTTGCCCAACTCTCCTCCTTTCCCTTCGTGGAGATGGAGTATGCCAAATGGGGGATACTCAAGGAGTGGACGGTGGATGTTGAGGTGAGGGAGCGTCCGCCAGGCCCAATTTAGCCAGGATTTCTCGGCCTTCAGGAAGAGATGTAGCTGTATAAGTGCTACCATTGTGAGGGACTATCAGCTTAAAGGGGAAGCCCCATTTGTAGTGGATACGAGCTGAAAAAAGGGTAGATGTAATTTCCTTAATTTTCTTGCGTTTCTCCAACGTGGCCGGAGAGACATACGGAAATATTTGCAATGTTGAGCCCTCAAAGGTGATCGTTGAAGTATTGCGAGCAGCCCTGAGTATATCCTCTTTGGTCAGGAAATCTTTCATACACAATGATAATGTCGCGAGGTGGTTTATCGTTAGGAGGTTTTGGGCGCAGAGCCCTATGAATGTGATCACAAACAAAGGATCCAGTATCGTGGTCCGGGAAGAGGGACCTAAATAGTTTGGCTGTGGCCTGTGAAAAGGTCAGTCACAGTCTCTGGGACTCCCCGAATCGGTAGATTATGTCTGCAGTTGCGGTTATCCAGATCCTCAACCTGCGCCTGCAGCTGCATAAAGGATGTCTGCAAGTGATCGTGATCTCTAGACAGCTCGCCATAAGCTAAACTGAGCTTGTCATGTTTGGTTTCTAAACGGTCAGTTCTGGAACCCAACGCAGCTATTTCCTGAGAGAGGACGTTTGTGCTCTTGTGGAGTTCTGATTGGAATTTAGCAGCTAATTTGGTGTACACAGTTTCCAGCCAAGATTCCAAATCCCCCTTTGTAAGTTGCTGTGTGTACTCACTGTCGTGAGTTGAAGGATGGGCTGCACTATCCTGTGAGGAACAGAAAGGAGATGCTCTTTCTGTGGTATCCTGAGACATGCTGCAAATCTTGTGCGTTTTCATCAAATATGTCGTAAGGGATTTTTGAGCATTACCCCTACTTTTCTTTTTAGTGGACGGCATGCATGAAGTCTCCTGTGGGTGATCAATTGAATTTTTATAACCAAGGATAGTACTGACCCCAGGGGACCTATAACGCTTGTTTCTAGTGCAATATTGCAGTTACATGGATGCAATCAGGCGTCTATACATATTTATATTCAACATATGAGGTTGCTAAGAGGATAGGCAGCTGTGTGGTTATATGCAAATTGCAGGCCACCGCAATCCTCCAGGCACAGTAGGGGCTGCGTGTATGATGATATAGGTGTCTGGGGCTACAGACACCTGTCACTGTCCCTGGAGCACCAGCAGAGTACCTGATGGGTGCTGATTGTGCTCCCCCCCCCCTGGCTGTACTCACTGGGGGGCCAGATGGTATGCAGAGTAGGGCCAGGCTATATTGAGGTAGGCCACGGTAGACTCCAAAGGGCCAGGTATGCCAGCTGCTGCTGAGATGGATAAAATCCGATCCACTCCCCTCCTCCAGGCACGGGGAGGGTTGGGAGGAGCTCCGGAGCCCACCAGAGGCTCTCCGCTGCCCGGATTGCAGCGGATTATAGGGGGAAGGTGTGATGCAGTATGCCGCGGTAGGCCCCACCAGGCCTGGCACAAATTGGTGCCTCAAAGAGGGGCCAGAGAAACCCCGCTCCACTCGTCCAGATGCGGGCAGGGTCGGGGAGACCTCCGGTACCTGCCAATAGATCACCGCTGTCTGGATGGCCGCAGATGGTGATGAGAGGCGCCTAGAGCTTGTGATTATGCGTCCGCTCCAGTCGCCATCTTGGACACGCCCCCCCCCTGTAAATGCCTTTTAACACAGAATATCATATACAGCATATGATAATATTGTGAATATGGTTTCCCAAAGAAGCAGTTAAAGGAAAGCATAGGGTGTCCCTATTCCTATTTGCAGATATTTGGGGTAGTTTAAAGTGGTATTAGCCCTTTTGCACCTAAGGGTAAAACAAATGATAATGCCTAAGCACAATTTTGCAACTTTGACATGTGTTCGTAAAACTGTACATATCACAACCCGATGATCGCTGTGATACCTTGTATATGTTAGTTGTGTGTACCTATACAGCCCTGAAACAATAGTATGCATTTTGCTTTTTTTTTTTTTTTTTTTAAACTTGCCTAAAACAAACTGGCATTAACACTGACACTGATACCAATAATAAAAAAAATCCTGCCCCAAATACACTGACCATGACCTTTGACCCAAACATTAACCCTGTCACTGACCTAGATCAAAGCTTGATCTAAGCATTTTGTTTTTTTTTGTTTTTGTTTTTTTTTTTTTACACACAGGAGCGGGCTTCACAGTGACTGATCATTGTAGCCAATAGCCAATCAGCACAAAGATACATATGCATACATGTGGCCCACAGAAAAAAGCCCAGTCCAGTGGGGCCGCATATATGCGTATGTTCAGTGCCAAGGGGTTACACCCAAACATTTAATATATTGAAGTTTACCAGTTCCTAAATGTGGTGGCTGCTTTAGTTCTCTTTTTTTCACCTGGTGATCTGGCCAGTAACATACTTCCTGTCTTGAGGCGTCTATGGATGGATGAGCAATGGAGACACCTTTGGCCAGTAGCGTAGTCGATATAGGGAAAGAATGGTGTTAGATGTATTGGTAGATTTAGGTCAACTTTAAAAGTGAACTCCAACATTTTTTTTTTAAATTACGGCTACAGATTTTTTGCTCCTTTTGGGATAAAAGTTTTACATAAATAAAAGTTGACCATTGTAAGCACCACTGTAACTGTTATCTCTTTTGCTGGACAGCTTGGTCTGTTAAAGGAAGTTGAAAAATAATCAGAATGAATAAAAAAAAAGCTTAAAAAGTAAAACTAACTCACCCGCAACATCTAAGAATTTGTTAGCTGCCATAAATATAATAATATTTAATTTTAGTGTTTAATATTGCTTTAAGTTCAACTCTGGATGTGGTTTGACCACTATTATTCTTGAAGTCAAAATGAAGGAGTACATTTCAAATATAAATGGATTTATTATTCAATAAACAGTACAAGGAACAATGTGCAAATTGCAAAGTACAGTAACTCACAACCACCAATTAGAATTTTACTGAAGTCAGACCAGTCTGATATGGATTGTGATTGCAATGAATATTGCACTTTGCCCATTATTGACTTTATTGAATCCTATCCTGAGGAAGCCACGTGACTATCGTGGTGTAACGCGTAGAGAGTGGTGACGTATTTCCGGTCAGAGTGCGGTGACGCATTTCCATTGCCGGCTAGACGCCATCTTTATACACCCATTGTCTCTCAGTACACCCATAGCACATGGGAAACCGCTGGTCTGTACCTAAAAAATGTGAGTGTTTTTTCTTGGCGTTTTTGTTATTCATAATAAACAGTATTACACTATGGAGGTCTCCTTTGTGTATCTCTCTATGGCCTTGGCATTTATCGTACTTGTCCTACCATGCTGATCATATACATAGAGGAGTATCAGCTTTGTCATTGAAATCTTAGTAGAGCCAGAGAAGCCAGCGGAGCCAGGTGTTTGAGATTCCTCCAGGTGAGGAACACCTGATGACCAAATGAGCTGTGGCCCCTAGGGGTCGATTAAAGGAGGTGAGGAGGCACTCTAGCCACTTAAGGATATATACACTAGAGTGTCACCAGAGCACACATCAAGCTTGGTGTGGAGAAGCAAAGCACTTTTTTTATTTTTGCAGATTTTGCACATCAACATTTTTTGCACACCTTGTTTTGGACTTTATTGTGGATTGTATTATATTTATATTGTATTTTTTGAGCACTTGTCACCTTTGATTAGATTGAGTGGCACATCACTGATTTATTTCACCAATTGGTCTGGATAGCCGTTGATTGGCATATCAGACATTTGTTTGCACTTTAATGTGGATTGCATCTTTGTGATTATATGTATATTTGTATATCTTGAGCCCTTGTCATTTTGTTTGAAATAGATAGAGTGGCACATTATTGATTTATTTCACTAGATTGGTTGGGTTAGCCTTTGGCATATTAGATTTATCTCAAGGGTTTGCACATTATGTGTGGTATATTAACACTGTATCACCGTGGTACCATATTTATTTATTTATATCTTCATATCACACTTGTTTATATCATGTTCACCCATTTATTTTAATATTTATTTAAATATTTTGAGATATGGGGATTTAATTTAATGTTATTTATTCTTACCCATTTATTTAATTTTTGCACTTTATTATTCTATTGATCATTATTTTAGCATAGCGCTTCACCATTTTTTGATTGTATTTGATGTATCTCTTTGGTATAGGGAAGAGGTGATAGCAGCTGGCACTTTTATTAAATATAATATTTTGTGTATCAGTTGAGCGCAGGAGGATTTCCCACTTTTATTCATAAAGCATGCAGACTGCTTCTGCAAACATTTGTGAAAGAATGGGTCGCTCTCAGGAGCTCAATGAAGTCAAGCGTCATAAAATGACAGAGCAGGGTCAATGCATGCTGAAGTGCACAGTGAGCATAAGTCACCAACTCTCTGCGGAGTCACTAGCTAAAGACCTCCAAACTTCGTGTGGCATTCAGATTAGCACAACAGTGCATAGAGAGCTTCATTGAATGGCTGAGCAGCAGCATCCAGGCTTAAAAATCACCAAGTGCAATGCAAATCGTCGGATGCAGTGGTGGACTCTAGAGCAGTGGAGACATGTTCTCTGGAGTGACGAATCACACTTCTCTGTCTGGCAATCTGATGGACGTGTCTGGGTTTAGCGATTGCCAGGAGAACGGTACTTGCCTGAATACATTGTGCCAAATGTAAAGTTTGGTGGAGGGGTCATTATGGTGTGGGGTTGTTTTTCAGGGGTTAAGCTTGACCCATTAGTTCCAGTGAAGGGATCTCTTAAGGCATCAGCATACAAAAACATTTGGACAATATCATGCTCCTAACTTTGTGGGAACAGTTTGGAGATGGCCCCTTCATGACTGAGTACCAGTGCACAAAGCAAGGTCCATAAAGACATGGATGGATGAGTTTGGGGTTGAGGAACCTGACTGGACTGCACCGAGTCTTGACCTCAACCCAACAGAACACCTGTAGGATGAATTAGAGAGGAGACTGTGAGCCAGGCCTTCTCATCCGACATCAGTGCCTGACCTCACAAATGCGCTTCTGGAAGAATGGTCAAACATTCCCATAGACACACTCCTAAACCTTGTAGACAGTCTTCCCAGAAAAGTTCCCTGAAGAGTTGAAGCGGTTATAACTGCAAAAGGTGGGTCAACTCAATATTGAACCCTACGGACTAAGACTGGGATGCCATAACGTGCATGTAAAGGCAAGTATTCAAATACTTTTGACAATATAGTGTGTATACATACACACACTAAATAATATACACTGATTTAGGTTAGTTTTCCCTAAAAAAATGTAGCAGAATACATTTTGGCTTAAATTTACGAAGAAAAATTGTTTGCAAAATCATTCCAATAGAATAATTCTGTTTTTAAAAGCGGCCGGGGGGATTTCTCTCAACATCAATACCAGACCGTATCCTAGTTTAGGGTATAGAGTGGATTGTAAGGGAGGTCCCAAAAAAAATAACCATAGCATCCTCCCCAAATTCATACTAGACCCTTAATCCAAGTGTAGCACTGCCCCTTGGGACAAGCTGGAATATATTATGGGTCCTGCGCTCAATAGATCCAACCCTAAGCAAACCCAATCCCTCTGGCACAACTGGTAATGAATAGCAAATACCCCGCCAAGAAATTTGCTGACACAGGATTAAATGAAACAAGAACAATTTTATGGAGAATGAAATGCAGTGTAGAGGGGTGGGGTTCCCCTTTCAACTTCAAAACTTACTTTTCTTCTTTTATGCAATGCAGTAAATTTGGTCTGCCACTAGAGGGCTTCACAGCCAAAAATCTCCGGATGGCAGAGTCGCACTTTAAGCAGAATACAACTGATATCAAACAAATAAACTTACTTATGCTCTATCAATTAAATGTATTACCCACACCGGTGTATGATTCTGCTTCTGAGGGGCGTTAGCCAAAAATCACCTCAGAGTCAGAACAGAATGCAATAAAGAGGTACCTCTAATAAGGCTAGTAAGCCAGATTCCCCCACTTCAGTCCTTGTAACGGTGGAGCTCTAGTTGGTGCACGTTTAGTCCTTATAATGAAGTAAATAGCAGCTGAAGGCTTCTTTGGAGTTTCAGCTGGTGTGGGTTACATCAGATTTCACTAGGTTTCTGGGCTGAGAGGGTCCAACCTCAGTGTCTAAAAGCAACACAAAGCACCCCAAGACCAGGGGCAGTCGCAGGATGCAATCTCCCAGTATGTGTCAGTCCCCGGGGCAGACAGTCTCAATTACACTGGTGGTGAGGGGCAAAGCAGGCAGAGGGATCTGTGGCTTGCACAGGGCCCCGGATGGGTGAGATCCCAGCAGTGGGGTGCGGATGTCCCAGTCTATATGCAAAGTGTAAATGGTGTGTCTTACTCTCTCCAGTGGGACAGCTCACCAGACTCTGAACACACAGCAGGGTCCCTCTATCTGCGCTGAGTGCTGTAGTGCCTCCTCCTCTGCTTGGACGGGCTCCACATGTCCCTGTCTTTTCTCCAGCCTCGTGTCTCTCTGTTCTCCCCTTCACTTCCTGCTTCCTCCCCCTCCCAGCATTCTTTGCTGTGTAGTGGATGAGTCATGAACTTGGCAGAATGCCCAGGTTTTACAAATAGGAGAGAGAGAGAAAGGACTGACTGCTGAACATGTGATTCCGTCTGAATCCTCTTGTACAAGGAGCCTGCTACACAAGCATGCAGCCTGGTTGGCCATAAATGGAAGCCAACAAATGTGTGTCCTCTATCCTCAACTATACCTGGGAACATGCCCTCAACATGGGAGGGGTCCTTGCTAAGGGGGAACCTGGCAAAGCACATTGTCATGATAATAAGGACAAGGGCCTATTTCTAAAATCCCTAGCCCACTGGATGTGGGAGTCTGTGATGGAAGGCTTTTCAGCAGCTCCCTTTAAAATAAGGGCCCCCAGATTATCCACCACCCCCCACTCAGGTGAAAGAGTAAGGGGTACATAGTACTCCTGGTTACTCCTTTAACAAAAGAAAGTAAATTAGTAAATAAACATACAACACAGTGTCAAAGTCATTAAAAAAAAAAAAAGTCCTACAATTTATATCCATCACCAATCACACCAAGCAGCAATGTAGATACACATCAATCATGAAGAACGTTGCCTGCCAACCTGCTGAAAAAATCCACTTTCAACAGGCTCTTGCTATGAATGACTTTTCCCCAACCAGCAAATGAAGGTAAACAAATAGGCAGGAGATCCTGGCTGATGTCATTGACCAATAATGGTCATGACCTTATGTGGTCAATAACATCAGCCAGCATTTTCTGTTCCGTTACACCATTACTAGAGATGAGCGAATCGAACTTGGCGAAGTGGAATTCGTTTCGAATATTAGGAAAATTTCGATTCGCGACGAATCCGAAAATTAGCAGACTTCGGATGCGCGAATCGAAATTTTTCCAAAAATAGCGGCGACATGTGCGGCGACGGAGCGGGGATCTCTGGGAAGGCGCGCAGACAAGGCGCGCTGACCCATAATGCATTCATTCATGACATGTGATCGCATTAGCCAATCAGCAGCCAGCCAGCCAGAACTGTGTAATGGTCGAGCTATAAATTGCGGCCATTTTAGAATTCTCCATTTGCCTCCAGTCATTCAAGAGAGGCAGACCTGGCTGTATTGAGGGAGAGAGTTAGGGACACAGAAACGTTACTTAGGGCCACAGAAACGTTACTTAGGGACACAGAAACGTTACTTAGGGCCACAGAAACGTTACTTAGGGCCACAGAACCGTTACTTAGGGCCACAGAAACGTTACTTAGGGACACAGAAACGTTACTTAGGGACACAGAAACGTTACTTAGGGCCACAGAAACGTTACTTAGGGACACAGAACCATTACTTAGGGACACAGAATTGTTACTCAGGGACAGACACAGAACCGTTACTTAGGGCCACAGAACCGTTACTTAGGGCCACAGAACCGTTACTTAGGGACACAGAATTGTTACTCAGGGACAGAAACAGAATTGTTACTGAGGGACACAGAATTATTACTGAGGGATACAGAATTGTTACTCAGGGACAGACACAGAATTGTTACTCAGGGACAGACACAGAATTGTTACTCAGGGACAGACACAGAATTGTTACTCAGGGACAGACACAGAATTGTTACTCAGGGACAGACACAGAATTGTTACTCAGGGACAGACACAGAATTGTTACTGAGGGACACAGAATTGTTACTGAGGGACACAGAATTGTTACTGAGGGACACAGAATTGTTACTCAGGGACAGACACAGAATTGTTACTGAGGGACACAGAATTGTTACTGAGGGACACAGAATTGTTACTCAGGGACAGACACAGAATTGTTACTCAGGGACAGACACAGAATTGTTACTCAGGGACAGACACAGAATTGTTACTGAGGGACACAGAATTGTTACTCAGGGACAGACACAGAATTGTTACTCAGGGACAGACACAGAATTGTTACTCAGGGACAAACACAGAATTGTTACTCAGGGACACAGAATTGTTACTGAGGGACACAGAATTGTTACTGAGGGACACAGAATTGTTACTGAGGGACACAGAATTGTTACTCAGGGACAGACACAGAATTGTTACTGAGGGACACAAAATTGTTACTGAGGGACACAGAATTGTTACTGAGGGACACAGAATTGTTACTGAGGGACAGACACAGAATTGTTACTGAGGGACACAGAATTGTTACTGAGGGACACAGAATTGTTACTCAGGGACAGACACAGAATTGTTACTCAGGGACACAGAATTGTTACTGAGGGACACAGAATTGTTACTGAGGGACACAGAATTGTTACTGAGGGACACAGAATTGTTACTGAGGGACACAGAATTGTTACTCAGGGACAGACACAGAATTGTTACTCAGGGACAGACACAGAATTGTTACTCAGGGACAGACACAGAATTGTTACTGAGGGACACAGAATTGTTACTGAGGGACACAGAATTGTTACTGAGGGACAGACACAGAATTGTTACTCAGGGACAGACACAGAATTGTTACTGAGGGACACAGAATTGTTACTGAGGGACACAGAATTGTTACTGAGGGACACAGAATTGTTACTCAAGGACAGACACAGAATTGTTACTCAGGGACAGACACAGAATTGTTACTGAGGGACACAGAATTGTTACTGAGGGACACAGAATTGTTACTCAGGGACAGACACAGAATTGTTACTCAGGGACAGACACAGAATTGTTACTGAGGGACACAGAATTGTTACTCAGGGACAGACACAGAATTGTTACTCAGGGACAGACACAGAATTGTTACTCAGGGACAGACACAGAATTGTTACTCAGGGACAGACACAGAATTGTTACTGAGGGACACAGAATTGTTACTGAGGGACAGACACAGAATTGTTACTCAGGGACAGACACAGAATTGTTACTCAGGGACAGACACAGAATTGTTACTCAGGGACAGACACAGAATTGTTACTCAGGGACAGACACAGAATTGTTACTGAGGGACACAGAATTGTTACTCAGGGACAGACACAGAATTGTTACTGAGGGACACAGAATTGTTACTGAGGGACACAGAATTGTTACTCAGGGACAGACACAGAATTGTTACTCAGGGACAGACACAGAATTGTTACTGAGGGACACAGAATTGTTACTGAGGGACACAGAATTGTTACTCAGGGACACAGAATTGTTACTCAGGGACAGACACAGAATTGTTACTCAGGGACACAGAATTGTTACTCAGGGACACAGAATCGTTGAATTAAAGAGTATGTCAGACAACATGCAGAGGAGTGGCAGAGGAGGCAATGTTTTAGGAGTGAGCAGACGTGGCAGCAGAGGAAGGGGTCGAGGCAGCACTAGTCGCAGCCAGAGGCCAGTGCTCCCGGTGTCATCCAGCGGTCGTGTCTCCACCGACAACCCTGCTGTCATCGATTGGTTGGCTCGGTCGTCTTCCTCTTCCCAGGTCACCTCTGACACCTACAGCCAACGGTCGGTGGGTACGTCAGACACAACCGTTAGTTGGCATGGTCCGGGAGCAAGCCCACTGAAATCACGTGTCCTCTACCTGCCCCTGTCCTTTGGTGTTCCCTCACCAAGCGAAGTATCGCATGCTGTGGGCTCAGCCCCACTGTACAGTGAGGAAGAGCTAACAGAGGGCGGTCAGGAACGGGGGGAGACATCCGCCTCTTCAGCAGCCAGGCGAAGAAGCACTGGTGAGGAGAGTGGCTCGGTAGCCGGTCTAGAGACAGGTCTGTCTCCTGACCCACACGCAGCCGAGGGGGCTAGTAGTGAGGCGGAGACCCTAATTGATGATGATGAGGCTGATCGCACTTGGCAGCCTCGTCGTCATCAGGCTATTGCTTCCGCATCATCAGGAGAAGAGGGTGGCAGCTTGGCAGCGAGCAAAACAGTCGGTGGGTTGCCCAGGAGGCAGCAGGGTCGCAGCAGTGTCAATGGAGGCAAACGGCCACGGAGTACAGCACCAGCTCCACTGCAGCCTACCACCATGGCCAGTAGTGGTGCCGGTGTGCACGGAGGAAGTAGCAGTCAGCCAGTGAGGAGTATCGGGGGCAAAGTTTCCTACTCGGCGGTGTGGCAATTTTTCGTCAAGCCGCCCGAGGAAGTAAACGTAGCCGTATGTCGACTATGTGGCCAGAAAGTCAAGCGTGGCCAGGGGGCCCATGTTGGGACTACAGCGTTGCGTCAGCATATGCAGCGTCGCCATTTGGTGGCCTCGGAAAACCGTGATAAAGATACGGCGGTTCTGCCTGCCCCAGCCCCCGCTCCATCACCCGCTCCGTTACTTGCTCCATCACCCGACGTCAATCGCCCTCTATCAGCCAGTCAAGGCTCCAACACCTCTGCTGAGGGGAGTTGTCGCTCGTTGGCATCTTCCGCTCGTTCAGATGCTCCTTCTCCTGCTACTCCTCTTCACGGATTCCGTCAGCAGTCTTTCTTGGAATCCGTTTCCAAGAGACAACAGTTTGCGAGCACGCACCCGACGGTGCAAAAGCTGAACGTCCTCCTGTCCAAGTTGCTGGTGCTGCAGTCCCTCCCTTTCAAGTGGTGGACTCAGCACCTTTCCGAGAAATGATGGCTTTATGTGGTCAATAACATCAGCCAGCATTTTCTGTTCCGTTACACCATTACTAGAGATGAGCGAATCGAACTTGGCGAAGTGGAATTCGTTTCGAATATTAGGAAAATTTCGATTCGCGACGAATCCGAAAATTAGCAGACTTCGGATGCGCGAATCGAAATTTTTCCAAAAATAGCGGCGACATGTGCGGCGACGGAGCGGGGATCTCTGGGAAGGCGCGCAGACAAGGCGCGCTGACCCATAATGCATTCATTCATGACATGTGATCGCATTAGCCAATCAGCAGCCAGCCAGCCAGAACTGTGTAATGGTCGAGCTATAAATTGCGGCCATTTTAGAATTCTCCATTTGCCTCCAGTCATTCAAGAGAGGCAGACCTGGCTGTATTGAGGGAGAGAGTTAGGGACACAGAAACGTTACTTAGGGCCACAGAAACGTTACTTAGGGACACAGAAACGTTACTTAGGGCCACAGAAACGTTACTTAGGGCCACAGAACCGTTACTTAGGGCCACAGAACCGTTACTTAGGGCCACAGAAACGTTACTTAGGGACACAGAAACGTTACTTAGGGCCACAGAAACGTTACTTAGGGACACAGAACCATTACTTAGGGACACAGAATTGTTACTCAGGGACAGACACAGAACCGTTACTTAGGGCCACAGAACCGTTACTTAGGGCCACAGAACCGTTACTTAGGGACACAGAATTGTTACTCAGGGACAGAAACAGAATTGTTACTGAGGGACACAGAATTGTTACTGAGGGATACAGAATTGTTACTCAGGGACAGACACAGAATTGTTACTCAGGGACAGACACAGAATTGTTACTCAGGGACAGACACAGAATTGTTACTCAGGGACAGACACAGAATTGTTACTCAGGGACAGACACAGAATTGTTACTGAGGGACACAGAATTGTTACTGAGGGACACAGAATTGTTACTGAGGGACACAGAATTGTTACTGAGGGACAGACACAGAATTGTTACTGAGGGACACAGAATTGTTACTGAGGGACACAGAATTGTTACTGAGGGACACAGAATTGTTACTCAGGGACAGACACAGAATTGTTACTCAGGGACAGACACAGAATTGTTACTCAGGGACAGACACAGAATTGTTACTGAGGGACACAGAATTGTTACTCAGGGACAGACACAGAATTGTTACTCAGGGACAGACACAGAATTGTTACTCAGGGACAAACACAGAATTGTTACTCAGGGACACAGAATTGTTACTGAGGGACACAGAATTGTTACTGAGGGACACAGAATTGTTACTCAGGGACAGACACAGAATTGTTACTGAGGGACACAAAATTGTTACTGAGGGACACAGAATTGTTACTCAGGGACACAGAATTGTTACTCAGGGACAGACACAGAATTGTTACTCAGGGACAGACACAGAATTGTTACTCAGGGACAGACACAGAATTGTTACTGAGGGACACAGAATTGTTACTCAGGGACAGACACAGAATTGTTACTGAGGGACACAGAATTGTTACTGAGGGACACAGAATTGTTACTCAGGGACAGACACAGAATTGTTACTCAGGGACAGACACAGAATTGTTACTCAGGGACAGACACAGAATTGTTACTGAGGGACACAGAATTGTTACTCAGGGACAGACACAGAATTGTTACTGAGGGACACAGAATTGTTACTGAGGGACACAGAATTGTTACTCAGGGACAGACACAGAATTGTTACTCAGGGACAGACACAGAATTGTTACTGAGGGACACAGAATTGTTACTGAGGGACACAGAATTGTTACTCAGGGACACAGAATTGTTACTCAGGGACAGACACAGAATTGTTACTCAGGGACACAGAATTGTTACTCAGGGACACAGAATCGTTGAATTAAAGAGTATGTCAGACAACATGCAGAGGAGTGGCAGAGGAGGCAATGTTTTAGGAGTGAGCAGACGTGGCAGCAGAGGAAGGGGTCGAGGCAGCACTAGTCGCAGCCAGAGGCCAGTGCTCCCGGTGTCATCCAGCGGTCGTGTCTCCACCGACAACCCTGCTGTCATCGATTGGTTGGCTCGGTCGTCTTCCTCTTCCCAGGTCACCTCTGACACCTACAGCCAACGGTCGGTGGGTACGTCAGACACAACCGTTAGTTGGCATGGTCCGGGAGCAAGCCCACTGAAATCACGTGTCCTCTACCTGCCCCTGTCCTTTGGTGTTCCCTCACCAAGCGAAGTATCGCATGCTGTGGGCTCAGCCCCACTGTACAGTGAGGAAGAGCTAACAGAGGGCGGTCAGGAACGGGGGGAGACATCCGCCTCTTCAGCAGCCAGGCGAAGAAGCACTGGTGAGGAGAGTGGCTCGGTAGCCGGTCTAGAGACAGGTCTGTCTCCTGACCCACACGCAGCCGAGGGGGCTAGTAGTGAGGCGGAGACCCTAATTGATGATGATGAGGCTGATCGCACTTGGCAGCCTCGTCGTCATCAGGCTATTGCTTCCGCATCATCAGGAGAAGAGGGTGGCAGCTTGGCAGCGAGCAAAACAGTCGGTGGGTTGCCCAGGAGGCAGCAGGGTCGCAGCAGTGTCAATGGAGGCAAACGGCCACGGAGTACAGCACCAGCTCCACTGCAGCCTACCACCACGGCCAGTAGTGGTGCCGGTGTGCACGGAGGAAGTAGCAGTCAGCCAGTGAGGAGTATCGGGGGCAAAGTTTCCTACTCGGCGGTGTGGCAATTTTTCGTCAAGCCGCCCGAGGAAGTAAACGTAGCCGTATGTCGACTATGTGGCCAGAAAGTCAAGCGTGGCCAGGGGGCCCATGTTGGGACTACAGCGTTGCGTCAGCATATGCAGCGTCGCCATTTGGTGGCCTCGGAAAACCGTGATAAAGATACGGCGGTTCTGCCTGCCCCAGCCCCCGCTCCATCACCCGCTCCGTTACTTGCTCCATCACCCGACGTCAATCGCCCTCTATCAGCCAGTCAAGGCTCCAACACCTCTGCTGAGGGGAGTTGTCGCTCGTTGGCATCTTCCGCTCGTTCAGATGCTCCTTCTCCTGCTACTCCTCTTCACGGATTCCGTCAGCAGTCTTTCTTGGAATCCGTTTCCAAGAGACAACAGTTTGCGAGCACGCACCCGACGGTGCAAAAGCTGAACGTCCTCCTGTCCAAGTTGCTGGTGCTGCAGTCCCTCCCTTTCAAGTGGTGGACTCAGCACCTTTCCGAGAAATGATGGCTTGTGCCGCGCCGCGGTGGAGAGTGCCAAGCCGGCATTTCTTCGCCAAAAAGGCAGTGCCAGCCCTGCATTCACATGTAGAAGAGATGGTGGGCCAGTCTTTGAGCATGTCGGTCTCTGCCAAAGTGCACGGCAGCGCCGACGTGTGGAACTGTAACTACGGTCAGGGACAGTACATGTCATTTACGGCCCACTGGGTGAACGTGGTGCCGGCACAGCCGCACCAGCAACTTGGACAGGTCACGCCGCTTTTGCCTCCACGTTTGCACGTCCTTGGTCCACAAAAGATGTCCGCCTTTACCACCTCTTCTTCCGCCGTGTCCTCAGCCGCCACCCCCGTGCCAAGTCCCATTACCCGACCGGCATATCACATGTGCAGGGCGCAACGGTGTCACGCTGTGCTGCACCTGGTATGCCTTGGCGAACGTAGTCACACAGGGGAGGAACTTCTGAGTGTAATGAACAGAGAAATCGACAGATGGCTGTCTCCGCGCAAACTGAAAATCGGAACCATGTTGACCGACAACGGAAAGAACATGGTGTCTGCTCTGCGTCAAGGAAGGTTGTGCCATGCGCCATGCATGGCTCACATGTTCAATCTGGTTGTCAAGCGGTTCCTAAAATCCACCATCCCACTGCAAGACATCCTTAAAATGTCACGTAAACTTTTAGCCATTGCATGCATTTCAGCCATTCCTACACCGCAAAGCACACCCTCCTTGAGCTGCAGCGGCAGAACGGAATTCCACAGCATCGCCTGATCTGCGACGTTGCAACAAGGTGGAATTCAACCCTACACATGTTAGACCGCCTTTACGAACAGCGAAAGGCCATCACCGATTTCCTGATGTTACAAGCGGATAAAGGTACTCCCCTGTGTAACTTAGATGTCAGCCATTGGCAGCTCATGCGTGACACCTGCCGCTTGCTCAGGCCCTTTGAGGAGGCCACGCTATTCGTGAGTCGGCAGGACTATGGGATGAACGACGTCATTCCTCTGTTGCACGTCCTGGAACAAATGCTGTTAACAATGGCTGGTCAGGGTGCGGTAGACGTGGCGCACAGATCTCAACGCCACATGACCCTTGTGGGGGCAGGACAGGAAGAAGAGGAGGAGGTAGAGGAGGACATTTGTGCTCAGGAATTATTGAGTGAAATGGGTGGTTTTTCCACTCAGCGGACAGGAGTGGAGGAGCAGGAGCATCTGGTAGAGGAGGAGGAGGAGGAGACAGAGGACCCAGACGCACCATGGCAGTATGCTGTGGAGATGGAGGCAGGGAGTCCCTCGCATTCCTTGGCACAAATGGCCCATAGCATGCTCGGTTGCTTGCGTAGCGACAGCCGAATAATAACCATCAGACAGAGGGATGACTTTTGGCTGTCCACCTTGTTGGACCCTCGCTACCATTCAAAAATGGTGGCCTTTTTCACACCTGCTGAGAGGGAGGCCAAAATAACGTACTATAAAAACCACCTATGTAGTCAGTTGGTCTCTGCCTTTGTGCGCCAACGTCCATCCTCAGACACTGTGGGCCCTGTGCGCTCGCGTTCCGCTGCCATGGCAGCAGGGGAGGGGTGGGGTGGTAGGAGCAGTGGCAGCTCCACCAGCAGCGGCTGCCTCAGTCTGCAGTCGATGATGAGTAGCTTTCTTCACCAGCGCAGTGAGGAAACTACTAACCAGCCGCAGCAGCAGCAGCATCAGGTGGACCTGGAGCAGGACCTCAAACAACAGGCTTGGGCCTACTTGGACAGCACCCTGCCAACCGAGGTAGACAATCCCCTTGACTACTGGGCAACGAAACTTGACCTTTGGCCCCAACTAGCTGAATTTGCCCTTGAAAGGCTGTCATGCCCGGCCAGTAGCGTGGCATCGGAGCGCGTGTTTAGTGCGGCAGGAGGTATTGTAACTCCGCGGAGGACACGACTGTCCACCCAAAGTGTGGAGAGACTCACGTTTGTAAAAATGAATCAGGCGTGGATTAGTCTGGATTTCAAACCACCAGTTCCTGACACAACTGACTAAATCCGCCATGAATCATGCCCCAAACATGTGCCACTTTCAGGTCTCCTCACACTGCTGGTGTGTTCCATTTTTTGTCATAGGGTGCTGGCAGATTACGGGCCTCCCATTGCTGCTGCCAGGCCCGTAATCTGCCATGGGCCCCCGTACCGCCTCCTCATGCTGCTGCCAGGTCCAGAGTCTCTCATGGGTCCCTGTACGGCCTCCCATTGCTGCTGTCTCCATCGCCACACTCTGCCATGTGCCACTTTCAGGTCTCCTCACACTGCTGGTGTGTTCCATTTTTTGTCATAGGGTGCTGGCAGATTACGGGCCTCCCATTGCTGCTGCCAGGCCCGTAATCTGCCATGGGCCCCCGTACCGCCTCCTCATGCTGCTGCCAGGTCCAGAGTCTCTCATGGGTCCCTGTACGGCCTCCCATTGCTGCTGTCTCCATCGCCACACTCTGCCATGTGCCACTTTCAGGTCTCCTCACACTGCTGGTGTGTTCCATTTTTTGTCATAGGGTGCTGGCAGATTACGGGCCTCCCATTGCTGCTGCCAGACCCGTAATCTGCCATGGGCCCCCGTACCGCCTCCTCATGCTGCTGCCAGGTCCACAGTGTCTCATGGGTCCCTGTACGGCCTCCCATTGCTGCTGTCTCCATCGCCACACTCTGCCATGTGCCACTTTCAGGTCTCCTCACACTGCTGGTGTGTTCCATTTTGTCATTGGGTGCTGGCAGATTACGGGCCTCCCATTGCTGCTGCCAGGCCCGTAATCTGTCATAGGCCCCTGTACCGCCTTCTCATGCTGCTGCCAGGTCCACAGTGTCTCATGGGTCCCTGTACGGCCTCCCATTGCTGCTGTCTCCATCGCCACACTCTGCCATGTGCCACTTTCAGGTCTCCTCACACTGCTGGTGTGTTCCATTTTGTCATAGGGTGCTGGCAGATTACGGGCCTCCCATTTCTGCTGCCAGGCCTGTAATCTGCCATGGGCCCCTGTACCGCCTCTTCATGCTGCTGCCAGGTCCAGAGTGTCTCATGGGTCCCTGTACGGCCTCCCATTGCTGCTGTCTCCATCGCCACACTCTGCCATGTGCCACTTTCAGGTCTCCTCACACTGCTGGTGTGTTCCATTTTTTGTCATAGGGTGCTGGCAGATTACGGGCCTCCCATTGCTGCTGCCAGGCCCGTAATCTGCCATGGGCCCCAGTACCGCCTCCTCATGCTGCTGCCAGGTCCAGAGTCTCTCATGGGTCCCTGTACGGCCTCCCATTGCTGCTGTCTCCATCGCCACACTCTGCCATGTGCCACTTTCAGGTCTCCTCACACTGCTGGTGTGTTCCATTTTGTCATAGGGTGCTGGCAGATTACGGGCCTCCCATTTTTGCTGCCAGGCCCGTAATCTGCCATGGGCCCCTGTACCGCCTCTTCATGCTGCTGCCAGGTCCAGAGTGTCTCATGGGTCCCTGTACGACCTCCCATTGCTGCTGTCTCCATCGCCACACTCTGCCATGTGCCACTTTCAGGTCTCCTCACACTGCTGGTGTGTTCCATTTTTTGTCATAGGGTGCTGGCAGATTACGGGCCTCCCATTGCTGCTGCCAGGCCCGTAATCTGCCATGGGCCCCAGTACCGCCTCCTCATGCTGCTGCCAGGTCCAGAGTCTCTCATGGGTCCCTGTACGGCCTCCCATTGCTGCTGTCTCCATCGCCACACTCTGCCATGTGCCACTTTCAGGTCTCCTCACACTGCTGGTGTGTTCCATTTTGTCATAGGGTGCTGGCAGATTACGGGCCTCCCATTGATGCTGCTAGGCCCGTAATCTGCCATGGGCCCCCGTACCGCCTCCTCATGCTGCTGCCAGGTCCACAGTGTCTCATGGGTCCCTGTACGGCCTCCCACTGCTGCTGTCTCCATCGCCACACTCTGCCATGTGCCACTTTCAGGTCTCCTCACACTGCTGGTGTGTTCCATTTTGTCATAGGGTGCTGGCAGATTACGGGCCTCCCATTGCTGCTGCCAGACCCGTAATCTGCCATGGGCCCCTGTACCGCCTCCTCATGCTGCTGCCAGGTCCACAGTGTCTCATGGGTCCCTGTACGGCCTCCCATTGCTGCTGTCTCTATCGCCACACTCTGCCATGTGCCACTTTCAGGTCTCCTCACACTGCTGGTGTGTTCCATTTTTTCATAGGGTGCTGGCAGATTACGGGCCACCCATTGCTGCTGCCAGGCCCGTAATCTGCCATGGGCCCCAGTACCGCCTCCTAATGCTGCTGCCAGGTCCAGAGTGTGTCATGGGTCCCTGTACGGCCTCCCATTGCTGCTGTCTCCATCGCCACACTCTGCCATGTGCCACTTTCAGGTCTCCTCACACTGCTGGTGGGTTCCATTTTTGTCATAGGGTGCTGTATGGCCTCCCATTGCTGCTGCCTCCACCGCCACACTGTGGCTCCACACTCTGGTTTTGGCCCCGTGACTGCCCAAATGAGTGAAGTGTGCGGTGATTCTAAGATCGACGGCACTCATCTGCATGTCATACTGACTGACAGTATTATTTCTCTTCCCCAGCAGACTCCAAGGGCATTTAAATTAAAGGTACAGTGTTCTTCACTAATATGAAGGCTCTCTGAAGCCTAGAAACACCCTTTTATAAGTTAAATTCACAGCGAATATATTCGCATCGAATCGAATTTATTCCTCGAATTCGCCGAATCAGCCGAATCGAATTTTTGAATACTTCGCTCATCTCTAACCATTACCATAGGGAGCTATGGAATGTGAATGCAAATTGAGAAATACTGCTACACTGCAGCATGGATGTGCAAAATCACGTATATATACACGTGATTAGCACTCCCGCGGTGATGGCGGGCGCCGTAATTCAGTTCCAAAAGGATCAATCATCCGATTTAGGCCACTGATGTTCGGCCTGAATCGGATGATCGATCCCTGCCCTATCACAGATCTTCTTTACGCGTGTTTACACTTACACAGGTACAGGAAATGATGACATCTTCTCTCTCTGGGCACATTCCGTCCCAGAAGAGAAGAAAGCAGACACACGTGAGTAAAACAGCACACTTACAGTTACACTTTTTAGGACACATTTAACCCCCTGATCACCCCCCCCCCCCCCCCAGTTAACCCCTTCACTGCCCTGTCACCAGTGTCATTAGTACAATGTAGAGATTTTTTTTACTGATCACTGTATTAGTATCACCGGCGACTTCAGATCCCATTAGCGTCAGTTAGCGTCCCTCCCAGATAGTGTCAGATTGCCCGCCATTACATCAGTCATCACATTTAGCCCCTTGATTGCCAGGAACACGCTCACATACACAATAAACCTCCATTGCAAGTATAGTGTCTGAAAGGATCAATATCTTTGATCAGATCAGCACTATACCAGCATTCACATTAGTATAGTGTCGCCAAAAACGCAGCGTTAGCGGGATTAGCCCCAGCACTTGCATTTAGCCCCTACACTTACCCTCCCCCCCAACTGCATTGTCAGTAGATCACTGTCACTTGATATATAGCTGTTCAAGCAGTCCCTGACAGCCAGGTGCTCTTTTTCCCATAAGTCGCACTAGGTACCTATAAATTTAGTGGCTAAAATGTGCCACAGCTACAAATAATTCGCACACAGGCCTGTAGAGCCCATAGTGTCCTTCTGGATGTGCTTGCAAATCCTGATTGGCAGCCCACAAATTCTGCAGCACCCGTACTTCCCCCATTCACTGCCCAACCCGGAATTCAGGTGGAAACAGCAAATGTAACTATTCCCCTTGATTTTTTGGAGCCGTTTTTCACGGAATATATGTATGCATTGATTCTGGATCAAAGCAATTTATATGCACAACAGTTTATTGCCACCAACCCAAATTCAAACCTTGCCAGACCATTTGCATAGAAACCTATTACGATTTCCGAGTTTACCATTTTTTTGGGCCTAACCCTCAACATGGGCATTTCTAAAAAAATAAATGAGGTTGTATTGGTCCACAGACCCGATTCATCATATGCCCATGTTCTCTGCTGTCATGGCCGGCATAGATATGAGAATATAATGTGATTTATGCATTTCAATGACAATTCACTGTCATCCTCGGGGTGACCTTGAATTTGACAGGCTCCACAAAATTGGGCCCCTCATAAATCACCTTAACCAAACATTTACAGAAGTCTATACTCCCCAGCAAAACATCTGCATTGATGAGTCCCTCATTAATTTTGATGGCCGCCTTGCATTCACACTATTTCTCCCCAGCAAACGTGCCAGATATGGGATCAAGGTGTATAAGACCTATGAGAGGGCAACAGGCTATACATATAAGTTTCAGATTTATGAAGGAAAAGATAGTCATGTGGAGTACCCCGGATGCCCAGACTACATGGGGAGCAGTGGCAAGATAGTTTGGGACTTAGTGCCATCTTCTTTCCATATGGGGTACCACTTATACATGGACAATTTTTATTCAGGCTTGTCTCTATTTAGACATTTGTACAATCTTGGAACTGGCGCATGTGGCACCGTGTGACCTAATTGCTGGGGCTCCCGCAATGTGTTGTAAATACCAGTCTTAGAAAGGGGGAAAAAGCCTGCTTGAGAAATGAGGAATTGCTCAAAGTGAAGTGGAAGGACAAATGGGATGTTTTTGTCCTGTCTTCCATTCACGCAGACATGACCATCCAAATTTCCATGGCAGCTGGTGTTGTTAAGAAGCCCATCTGTGTCCACGACTATAACCTTAACTTGGGAGGGACTTCAACGACCAGATGATGAAGCCGTACTTAGTTTCCTGAAGAGCCAGATGCTGGTACAAAAAAGTGTCTGTTTATTTCAATTGGTTCTTTATAATGCTTTACAAAGCAATTGGACGTAGTGGATCCTTCCTAAAATTCCAGGAAGAGATAATCACAGCCCTTTTGTATCCAGAAGGTGCTATGGCCCAAACCCCCAATGGAGATGCAGTTAGCCGGCTGCATGAGAGGCATTTTCTAAATGCCATTCCTGGTACCCCAACGCAAAGGACACCCTGAAAAAGATGTGTCTGTAGAAGACATGGAATGAGGCGTGACTCTGGCTTTTTTTTATCCCTCCTGTCCTGGCCAACTTGGTCTCTGCCTCAAGGACTGCTCCGTTGCTACCACACTAGTGGAGTATTAGTATAGGGTACAGCACGGCATAGTTCAGGGCACATATTGGCACAGGGTCTCAAAAGATGTTAGGTAGTCAGAAAACTGGCTATCGCATTTTGAGAGACCCTCCTATCTGCTTGTTACTGTTAAAAAAAAAAAAGTAAAAGTAAAAAAAAAACATAAAAAAGTAAAAAGTACAAAAAAAGTAAAAATTTAAAAAAAAAAATCGTTTTTTTTGTTGTCAAGTTACTGTTATACTGTTACTATTTTATTGTTACTGTGTTATTGTTAACCATTGCTGTTTTCTTTCCAGGAATGCTATTCAGCTGCAGCACCGATCTGTTTATTCTGACAGCAACAGGGTCTAGCTCTCAGAATATATGAAAAGGTGTGCAGCGCTGTTGGATGAGATTTTTCATCTGCAGTTAAAAAAAGAGCATATATGCCCAAGCATTGGGAACCTGGGGTGGCCAGTGGGTGGATGGCTTCTGCATGTATTTTTAAACATTTTTTTGGCAGAGATTTCTCCATTAACATCGATGTGAATAGAGGGCTGAATGGCAAAAAAAGAACATTTCATATGTGCCCACCATTAGAAGTAGGTGGATGCAGGGCGGTATATTCTATTGGTGGGCATACCGCACACTTTTTCTGGCAGAGATTTCTTCTCTTTTTTTCCCATTTAGCCCACAGGCTGCATTTAAAGAAAGAAAAAAAAACATAGCATATATACCCAACAATGACCAGCGACGTACAGGTACATCACTGGACTTTGAGTGGCTATATCAGGATGGTGCCTGCAGGTGCAGGCATCATCCTGGTATCGTTTTTTACAGCCAGCGATCAGCTTTCATGTAAAAGCAATCCTAGTAGCTAATTAGCTGCAAGATTGCTTTTACAAGCAGCAGGAGAAGATGCCCCCCTCCCTTCCACGGCCTTCCCTTGCAGTCCTGTGACATGAGAACCTGAGAATGCAGCCAATGTTTCTGCTAGCTGACCATAGAGCTGATTGGAGACCGGAATGACACCAGTCATATAGTCTAAGAAATTGGAAGCTACGAGCATTTCATCAGCAATTTTGGTGAGATCAGATGATGTAAGGGCAGAGGAGGTATATAGAGTCTAACAGACCCCATATTTCTAAAAAAATAATACCCGTTAATGCCTACTGCAGTCAAAAGGGATATTTACATTCCCTGTGATAGTAATAAAAGTGATTTAAAAAAAAAAAAAAAAAAAAAGAGGAATGAAAGGGACAGTGTAAAAATAATTTTACATTTTAAAACCAAAATAACTTAAAAAAACAAAAAAAAAAAAAACACCCTTGACATCCCCCCCCCCCCCCCACGCACCTGTGTACATGAGCATTGACCCTGTGCTGGTATATAAACAGAGGTTGCACCATGCATGTGAGGTATCGCTGCAAACATCAAATCAAGGGCAGTAATTATAGCACTAGACCTTCTCTGTACATCAAAAATGGTAGACTGTAAAGGTGTTTAAAGTGTTGCCTATGGATATTAAAAATGTATGCAGTTTGTCGCCATTGCACAGGGCGTGCGCAGTTTTAAAGCATGTCATGTTTGGTATCTATTTACCCGGCATACCATCATCTTTTATATTTTACCAATATATTTGGCCAATATATTGTGTTTTAGTGCATGGACAGTAAAAAAAGGTTTTGTTTTTATACACATTTGAAAAATCGCTGCGTGAGTATTATGTAACAAAAAATTGCAGCACCCACCATTTTATTCACTAGGGTGTCTGCTTTAAAAAAAATATATATTGTTTGGGGGTTTAAAGTAATTTCCTAGCAAATACAGATTTTTTTCATGTGAACAAAAAGTGTCAGAAAAGGCTTGGTCTTCAGGTGGTTAGAAGAGTGAGTGATGTGTGGCATAAACTTCGAAGGCCGGGCAGAAATTGCTCCCACCCCCCAAGTGACCCCTTTTTGGAGAGCAGATACCCCAAAATATTTGTCGAGAGGCATGTTGAGTGAAAAGAAGAATTTATTTTTTTACCACAAGTTTTTGGAAAATGACAAACAAAAAATATGTTTGTCACTTAAATGATTTATTCCTCACACATGCCATGGGTATATGTGGAATTACTGCTCAAAATACATTCTGCTACTTCTCCCGAGTATGGGGATACCACATATGAGAGACTTTTTGGGAGTCTAGCCACATACAGGAGCCTGAAATACGGTGACCACTTTGAAAGCCCGAAGGCCCTGGTATTTTAGCACTTCAAGAAATGTGATAAGCAGTCAGAAAATAAAAGCTGTGTAAATTCCATTATCTATACCATAGTTTGTAGATACTATAACTTTCACACAAAGCTATCAATATATACTTATTGGGATTTGTAAAAAAAAAAAAAAACATGTAGCAGAACACATTTTGGACTAAATTTATGATGAAATTTGAGGTTTTTTTATATTTTTTATGACAGAAATGAGAAAAAAAGTTTTAAATCTTTTTTTGTTTATAGCGCCAAAAATAAAAAGCAGGTGATCAAATACCACTGAAAGAAAGGTCTATTTGTGTGAACAAAAAGGACATAAATGTCAGGAATGGACTCGCCAGTGGTGGTGGGACTCAACTGCCTTGTGGGCTGCAGTACCAAGGCTGGCCATCGGGTGCTCTCAGCAGCCAGAATCTCACTCCTGCAATCAGGGCATCACTTGAGGCTGATTGCAGGAGGTGTATTTAAGCAGGACCAGGCCTGTAATCAGGGCCTTGGTGTATGTTTCCCATGAGCCCCTGTACCTGCATCCTGTCTGCTTCCTGCCTGATCCTGCTTTGATCCTGACTCTGAACCTGACTCTGAACGAACTCCGCCTGTCCTGACCTCGGCTATTCCTGACCACTCTTCCGCTCGCTCCTGGTACCCTGTTTGCCCGCTAGCTACCAACCCGGCCCACCTGACTACATTGTGCTCCATACATATATATATATATATATATATATATATATATATCAGTTTAGGTTTGGGTTTGTTTCACCTTGTTGTATGTATTTGTGTTAGTTTTGGGTTTGGTTTGTTGCACTACGTTTATGTTTGTGTTGTCCTTAATAAATTATCTTGTTTACACGCTATACCTGACATCTGTGTTTCCCTGTGTTGGTTCACACACCTCTGGTCATTTCTGGAGCCCTGACATTACACCATGGCCATTCCTGACCAGAAGTGGCTGCACAGGGAAGCCATCTTGGCTTGTTGTTGGGAAGGATGCATCCGGAGGAGGTTATATACTTGTATTTGCTAGTCTTAGATGACAGAGAATATGCCTATCAGACTCTACAGGAGTATACCAGGGATCAGCTGCTAGAGTGCATACGGGTCGCTCATTCCCTAGTAGATCAGGGAACGGAGTTCTCGGAGGTGCAACCATTGATTCAGGCTTGTGTTGAGTTGGCTTCATCCAGTACCCCTGAAAGCAGGGATGACTTTCTTCCACCATTCAGTGTGGATCAAATAGAATCACTGGTATGGTTGTTGGAGGATGATCTGGATTGCTTCTGGGAACATTATTCAGCATGTTCACCACATGTGCTAGTGGAGTGTACAAACGCAGTGCAGTCTTTGGTCAGACAGGCTATGTGTAAGCTGAGTTTTGTTCAACCAATACTACAGTCCTGGTCAGACTTGTTACACCCAGCCTCAGTCAGCTTGCAACAAACCCGTCCTGCTTCTAATCATTCCTCTGCTCAAAGCTCTATTCCTGCATTCCCAACAGCACCCCCAGTTACAGCCCAATATACCCTGCTATCTACCACATGTCAGTACCCTGTTCCCACTTGCTGCACCTATCCTGCCTTTAACCCTGTAAAAAAGGCTGCTGTAACAACTATTCCCTCCTCTGTTCCATCCTCCAGCTCTTCTCTGTCCCCAGCTACTCCATCCATTTACAGACCTGCATTTACTTGCAGTGCCCCAGTAACTAAACCCAAGAAGAAGCAAAAAATCTTTCCAACCAGTACCATCCTACCAGTATCCAAACCGGTCAGCCTGCTTTCTGAGAACCCACCTTCCGTTGTTCAGCCTGATGCCTGATGCCCCAGTGTACGCTACCCAGCCTGATGACCCGATCCAGCCTGATGACCCGATCCGGCCTGATGGCCCGGTGTTCGTGATCCAGCCTGATGACCAGATCCGGCCTGATGACCCGGTGTTCGTGATCCAGCCTGATGACCCGGTCCTGCCTGGTGCCTCGGTGCCCGTGGTCCGGCCTGGCGCCTGCTGTTCTACCAGATGACTCGGTGCCCGCTGTCGAGCTTGGTGACTCGGTGCCCGCTGTAGAGCTTGGTGACTCGGTGCCCGCTGTTGTACCCACTGTCGTGCCAGATGACTCAGTGCCCGCTGTTCTGCCAGATGACTCAGTGCCCGCTGTTCTGCCAGATGACTCAGTGCCCGCTGTCGAGCTTGGTGACTCAGTGCCCGCTGTCGTGTCAGGTAACTTGGTGCCCGCTGTTGAGCTTGGTGACGTTGTGCCAGGTGACTCGGTGCCCGCCTGATGTGCCTCCGTCCGCTGCCCAGCCTGATGTGCCTCCGTCCGCTGCCCAGCCTGATGTGCCTCCGTCCGCTGCCCAGCCTGATGTGCCTCCGTCCGCTGCCCAGCCTGATGTGCCAGCCCCTGATATCCAGCCAGTTACCTGACCCAGGCCGTGGAACATTTTGCCCACTAAGGACTGTTTGGAGCATCCTGAGGCTGCTCCTTGAGGGGGGGGTACTGTCAGGAATGGACTCGCCAATGGTGGTGGGACTCACCTGCCTTGTGGGCTGCAGTACCAAGGCTGGCCAGCGGGTGCTCTCAGCAGCCAGAATCTCACTCCTACAATCAGGCCATCACCTGAGGCTGATTGCAGGAGGTGTATTTAAGCAGGACCAGGCCTGTGATCAGGGCCCTGGTGTATGTTTCCCATGAGCCCCTGTACCTGCATCCTGTCTGCTTCCTGCCTGATCCTGACTCTGAACGAAGTCTGGCTGTCCTGACCTCGGCTATTCCTGACCACTCTTCCGCTCGCTCCTGGTACCCTGTTTGCCCGTTAGCTACTGACCCGGCCCGCCTGACTACTTTGTGCTCCATATATATATACATATATATATCAGTTTAGGTTTGGGTTTGTTTCACCTTGTTGTATGTATTTGTGTTAGTTTTGGGTTTGGTTTGTTGCACTGCGTTTATGTTGTTCTTAACAAATTATCTTGTTTACACGCTATACCTGATGTCTGTGTTTCCCTGTGGCGGTCCACACACCTCTGGTCATTCCCGGAGCCCTGACAGTAAATTTAATTTACTGTATGTACCGTATTGCATGACCGCGCAATTGTCAGTTAAACTAGTGCAGCGCTGTATAGAAAAAAATTGCGTAAATTGCAGTATCTATACCATAGTTTGTAGACGCTATAACTTCTTTTTTTAAAGAGACATGGAATGCAACTTTTTTTCAGAACAGCACACCACCTCTTCATTAGGCATGACATGAGATTCGGGGCAGGGATGATGGGAGGTTCAACCCAAACTCTAGCTGTTCAAGGTTCACCAAACAGGCAAAATGATTTATTAGCAAAATGTGGTTAGTAGTTCTATGGACAAAAAAGATGTGAAACATGTGAATTTATGAATAGGTATATTGTTTTTTTCTTTTTTATTGTCCATAGCACTGCTAACCACATTTGCTATAGATTTACACTGTTCACACAGTGTGGAGCACATATTAAGCAGCTGCTAGCATTGAATTACTTATATATCTGTGGCATTGGTGACACCATAATTGTTTTGAAGCAGGGGTGGACTGACAGCTCATGGGGCGATCAGGCAATAGGGGGTCATGGGGCCCCTGTGTCCTTGCCCAAACTCAAAAAAGCCTATGGAAAAGGTACCAGGGGCATCTCATGGGGCCCCCTACTGACCCCGGGCCCACGGGCAGTGAACGAGTTTCCAAATGGTCAGTCCGCCCCTGTTTTGAAGATAATTAGTAATATTATTATACAGGATTTACAAAGTGTCAGCTGTTTGTGCAGCACTTTACAAAATAAAGGCAGACAGTACGATCACAATACAACTCAATACAAAAGGAATCAGAGGGCCCTGCTTGCTATAGCTTACAACCTAAATGATAAATGGCTGGATTCGGCCCATTTGCCCATGTTAACCCACCAGCTGGTGCTGAAGCCATTCATTTAGTGCTGGTATCACTACTGCCACTAGTGGATTGACTTCCTGGTATACCGGGTGACACCATTGACCAAACTTGGTCATGCCCATATTTCATCAATGGTGTCAGGCAGCATCACCTGCTGGCTTATTTGCACTGAGCAGTCGGTCCAGGAGCTGTCGTTTGTGTAAAGAGTGTTGGTAGCAGGATTGTTCGGGTGTGGGTGTGCAGGTCATCATGTTTCTGTAGGTGGGTCATCTAGGCATAGTCCATCGTGATTTACGATAGATCATCGCTTGATCTCACTAAACTCAAACAATTACTTTTTTAAGCAGGTACAAAAACATTTTTTACGCTTTGGGATAAAGGTTTTACATACAATAAATAAATAAAAACTGAGCATTGTAAGCACACCTGTCAGTGTTAAATTGTTTCAACATAACAGCTTGGTCTGTCAAAGGAAGTTGAAAAATAACAGTTACTAGACAGATCACCAAGTGAAAGTAAAAGGCAAAAAAGCATTAAAATAAAACACTAATGAAGCCATCACACCTAAGAACTGGTAGGTTACAATGTATTACATTGTTGCCTTTAGGTTTAATACTGCTTTACTATTACATTATTATGATATTTAAAGATTTGTTTAAACACTAGTTTGTCAAGCTTGTACATATTAATAACATGAAAAAAAGAGTCTACTTCACATATGGCATTTACAAAGCGAGTAATTAGAGCAGTATTAAACCCAAAAGCAAAGATTTATTATATTGCAGCTTACCAATTGGTTTTTGAATTCTTAGATGTGGTTGCTGCATTAGTTTACTTTAGGCCTTCTTTCCTTTACTTTCACCTGATGATCCAGCCAGTAAGGCTGTTGTTTTTCAAAAGAACAAGCTGTCTTGCCGATGTAGCAATTACAGGGTTGAGACATACCATTTACTACTAAGGGGTACTTACAAATGATCATCTTTTATACATGTAAAACCTTTATCCCAAAAGGAAAAAAACGTTTTATTTTTTTCTACATACTTACCTGTAAAATCCATTTCTTGGAGTACATCACGGGACACAGAGCAGGCCAAAAAAATGACTATGTGGGCTATACGCCACCTATAGGTGAATGGACACTGACCGACCAATCAAACAGGAAGTTCTCCCACATATAACCCCTCCTACACAAAGTACTCAGTAGCAAGCAATGAAAATCAAGAAAGAGGGGAGGGACCTCTGTGTCCCCTGATGTACTCCAAGAAATGGATTTTACAGGTAAGTATGTAGAAAAAAACAAATCAAATTTTCTGTCTCGTACAGCACAGAACAGTCCATAATAATGACTATATGGGACATCTCAAAGCAATAATCTTAGAGGGGTGGGTGACATTACAATAACCACTACCAACATCCCAAAAGGGAGCTATTCAGCTGTACATAACACACTGCTGCCAAAAGCAGAATCCTTCCATGGCCCAGACATCCACCTGGTAGAACCCAAGACCATGTAGCCGCCTTGCAAACCTGAGCAACTGGCGAATAGCCCAAAATCCTGGTAGAGTGTGCTTTCACCCGAAAGGGTGGAACATTGCTCATCAAGCCATAGGCTTGAATGATTAACTGACGAATCCACTTAGAAATAGTTGATTTGGATGCCGCCTGTCCTCTCCTGGAACCTTCAGCCAATATAAACAAGGAATCAGTCTTTTTTTGCGCCGTCATTCTCAAAAAGACTCTTATTGCCTGAACTACATCCAGGGCATGCAAAGATTTTTCTTTTGCCAACTGAGGCCTAGGAAAGAATGAAGGCAGTACAATGTCCTGATTGAGATGAAAACTAGAAACCCCCTTTGGCAAAAATGACGGATGAGGCCGTAACACCACCCTATCCTGATGTAAAACCAAAAATGGTTCCCTACAAGCAAGAGCTGCCAACTTTGATGCCCTGGCAGGAGGTGATTGCCACCAAAAACAGAACCTTTACAGTTAGCAGAACTAACGGATCTCCCTGTACAAAAAAACAAAAAATAGTACAAACCAAAAAGTGAGCAGCAAAATTGGTCTTGGGAAGAAAACAGCCAAGGCTGAAACCTGACCCTTAACAGTACCAACAGCCAACTTCTTTTATACTGCGGACTGAAGAAAAGAAACAATTCTCACAATCAAATATTTCCAGGGGGTGCCAATTTCAACCCTCACACCAAGAATTACACAGGTCAATAAATATTGGGACATCGACACAATTCTAACATTTTTGGCTCTATACACCACCACAATGGATTTGAAATGAAACGAACAAGATGTTCTTTAACTGCAGACTGTCAGCTTTAATTTGAGGGTATTTACATCCAAATCAGTTGAATGGTGTAGGAATTACAACAGTTTGCATATGTGCCTCCCACTTGTTAAGGGGCCAAAAGTAATGGGACAGAATAATCATAAATCAAACTTTCACTTTTTAATACTTGGTTGCAAATCCTTTGCAGTCAATTACAGCCTGAAGTTTGGAACGCGTAGACATCACCAGACGCTGGGTTTCATCCCTGGTGATGCACTGACAGGCTTCTACTGCAACTGTCTTCAGTTCCTGCTTGTTCTTGGGGCATTTTCCCTTCAGTTTTGTCTTTAGCAAGTGAAATGCATGCTCAATCGGATTCAGGTCAGGTGATTGACTTGGCCATTGCATAACATTCCACTTCTTTCCCTTAAAAAAACTCTTTGGTTGCTTTTGCAGTATGCTTTGGGTCATTGTCCATCTGCACTGTGAAGCGGCGTCCAATGAGTTGTGAAGCATTTGGCTGAATATGATCAGATAATATTGCCCGAAACACTTCAGAATTCATCCTGCTGCTTTTGTCAGCAGTCACATCATCAATAAATACAAGAGAACCAGTTCCATTGGCAGCCATACATGCCCACGCCATGACACTACCAAAACCATGCTTCACTGATGAGGTGGTATGCTCAGGATCATGAGCAGTTCCTTTCCTTCTCCATACTCTTCTCTTCCCATCATTCTGGTACAAGGTGATGTTGGTCTCATCTGTCCATAGGATCTTGTTCCAGAACTGTGAAGGCTTTTTTAGATGTCGTTTGGCAAACTCTAATCTGGCCTTCCTGTTTTTGAGGCTCACCAATGGTTTACATCTTGTGGTGAACCCTCTGTATTCACTCTGGTGAAGTCTTCTCTTGATTGTTGACTTTGACACACATACACCTACCTCCTGGAGAATGTTCTTGATCTGGCCAACTGTTGTGAAGGGCGTTTTCTTCACCTGGGAAAGAATTCTTCAGTCATCCACCACAGTTGTTTTCCTTGGTCTTCCGGGTCTTTTGGTGTTGCTAAGCTCACCGGTGCGTTCCTTCTTTTTAAGAATGTTCCAAACAATTGTTTTGGCCACGCCTAATGTTTTTGCTATCTCTCTGATGGGTTTTGTTATTTCAGCCTAATGATGGCTTGCTTCACTGACAGTGACAGCTCTTTGGATCTCATATTGAGAGTTGACAGCTACAGATTCCAAATGCAAATAGCACACTTGAAATGAACTCTGGACCTTTTATCTGCTCATTGTAATTGGGATAATGAGGGAATAACACACACCTGGCCATGGAACAGCTGAGAAGCCAATTGTCCTATTACTTTTGGTCCCTTAACAAGTAGGAGGCACATATGCAAACTGTTGTAATTCCTACACCGTTCACCTGATTTGGATGTAAATACCCTCAGATTAAAGCTGACAGTCTGCAGTTAAAGCACATCTTATTCGTTTCATTTCAAATCCTTTGTGGTGGTGTATAGAGCCAAAAATGTTAGAATTGTGTCAATGTCCCAATATTTATGGACCTGACTGTATATGCCTTCCAAGTTCTATAATAAATGTTTCTAGAAACCAGCTTCCTAGCGTTCAGCATTGTGTGGATAACTGAGTCTTACACTCCCCTATCTTTTAAGATTTGGGTCTCAGCAGCCATGCCATCAAATTCAGCAACCATAAAGTTTAGTGCAATATAGGTTTCTGAGACAGCAGGTCTGACTGATCTGGCAAAGGCCAAGGATCACTCACTGCTAGCCTGACATGTTTGTGTACCAACACCTCCTGGACAAGGCTGGTGCCACTAATATCACCAGAATCACCTTGTCTCGAATCCTGCATAATAGCCGTAGGAGTGAATCGGGGGGAAGGCATATATTCGGGAAAGAATAATTCAAGCACAATGCGTTTTCGCAAGCACAATGTGTCTAGGCACTTTTTGAAGCATCACAATAAAGATCCCTCCACATTGAAATTTTGGGGGATTGAAAAGTTTAAAGGTCATTGGAGGGGACTCAAAGTGCGTTCCCTTAGCCAGGTTGAGTCCAAGTTTATTCATGAGATGCGAACGCAGACCCCGAGGGGTCTAAACGTGGATTTTGACTTGAATTGTTTTATAAGTGATGTTTGATAATGATTATTGTTCATCTGTATATTTTATGGGATTTTAAATATATACTTTATTTATAGTATCCTGGTAGATATTAGTGATTTACTAACTAATAGCGATTATGTTTATGTTGTGAACCTTTGGTGTGGGTGTCTGTACGGCTGATAGGTTCCCTCCCTAATAGTTTTTATTTTATTCATCCTATTAGGGTTTATTAAATGTGGGTTAGAGAATATTTTTAATAAATTTTATCAATAAATAAACTTTTTTGTAAGATATATATGTAAAAGTATCATTTTAGGATTTTAGTGAGTCTTTATATGAGGAATTTTAGTTTATATGCTCTATTTAATTTTATCCACTAGATGGCTCACGTTCATTTGTAAGGGTACTCTCCACCTAAGAATGCTTTTATTTAATTAAAATATATTTATTTGGAGTATTATATATTTTGTTTATGTACTCCTATTTATAATTCGATTGTATTCCCCCTGGAGTATTTTAGTCACATGCACTGTAGCGCAGATAATATATATTGAGTGTAGGAGAAACTGACTTTAAATATGGGTGTCGGAGGTATTATTCCTCCTTATACAGGTCAGTGTATGCAGGCATTGGCGGATAACTAGCTCCTTTAAAATGGCCACTGGAGATCCGCCTCCGGATGATTATTGGCTGCAGACTCTCCTATATAAGGAAGTTCTGTCCTTTATGGGCGTTACCCTGATGAAGTCACGTGCTGAGCGTGACGCAACGCGTCGGTACGTGGGGAGGAGCTTCCGTTAACGCGGTGACGTCATTTCCGGCGTGGGGGCCATATTGGATCACCCTGTGTATTACCCATGCAGTACACCCATAGCATGTGGTAGGAGGCTGGATTATTTTGTTTTTAATGTGAGTGGAACTCTATTTTATATCTATCTATCGCTGAATAAAAACTGGTTGCACTATGGAGGGTCTCTGCTTGTGTCTCATTATGACCCTGGGAGGAGCTGGCTGCTAATCTGGTGGATGCTAGAGATGGAAGGCGATACCCAGAGAGGAATCCAGTCTGATAGGATCGTGTGATCCTTAAAGCGTGCTGGCCCTTTGGGGTCTAAGTAAGGAGGTGAGGGGGCATTTTGGCCGTTAAAGGATTGTCACGTGTGAATCACGCACACTGCACAATACTTTTGCATGAAGAGTGGAGTGTGAAGACCATCACTAAGCATTGCATCATCATTATTATTATTATTATCAATTGTTTGGACTTTTCTTGCAACTGAATATTGGTTCATCTTTGTTTTGAGCACTGTATGTGTTTTGCCACTATATTGTTTATGATTATATTTGTCACTTTTTGCACGAGATATTCCCTATGAGGGAATACACGCATGACACTATTATATATTTACTGATTACTTTGGATTTATACCTTTAGGGGTATATTGAGTTCGATTAATTGTATTACGTATTCACTGGTTATCTATATTTATTTATTATTTATTAGCGCTGCACTGTTTATTTTAATTTATATATTCGGGAAAACTGATCCCACGGTATCTCCAAGGCATCTACTCTTATTACAAGAGGGTCCCGTGCAGGGGCAGACTGACAACTCATGGGGCCCCCGGGGCAATAGGGGATCATGGGGCCCCTGTGTCCTTGTCCAAACTCAAAAAAGCCTATGAAAAAGGTACCAGGGGCATCTCATGGGGCCCTCCTACTGACCCCGGGCCCTCGGGCAGTGCCCGAGTTTCCAAATGGTCAGTCCGCCCCTGATCCTGTGTCTTGGACACAAACCTGTCCACCTTGGTGTTGAACTTGGACGCCAATAGATCTAAGTCCAGGTACTACCCCCAACGCTGGCAGATTGCCGAGAACACCTTGGGATGCAGAGCCCATTCCCCTGGAAACAACCGACGACGACTGAGGTAGTCCGCCTGCTGATTCTCTATCTCTCAAATGAATACTACTGACAGAACTGGAACATGCCCTTCTGCCCAAGCCAGAATGAGATCTATCTCCTAGTGAGCCCTCCAGTCTTTGCCGTAGCCTTGTCAGACTGGACCCTGACTGGCCAACCATAAAGCCTGGTCGTTTAAAATTTTAGGGCAAGTCGCACCGCCTGAAGCTCCAGAATATTGATGGGAAGGTTCTTTTCCTGTGGCGACCATGTCCCCTGGACTGTGGTCCCTTCTGAAACAGCACCCCCCCCCCCCTGAGGGACTGGCATCGATTGCTACCAGCTTCCATATCACTGTTCTGAAAGATCTTCCCTTTTCCAAATTCCGAGTTTCCAAACACCAATTGAGGCTTTGCAGCACCTGGGGGGACAAAGACATGGGGTAATACAGCCCTGGAATCTTTTTGTTCCATGCCAACAGAATATTCCTCTGCAAAGGCCTTGAGTGGAACTGAGCATATGACACTGCCTCGAATGAGGATACCATCTTCCCCATTAACCTCATGCAGAGGACAATGGAAGGATACTTCCTGCTCCTCAAACTTCAAAACTGATCTCTCAAGGCACAGCCCTTTCTTGGAAGCAGAAACATCTTTGCCTGGACAGTGCCTGGACCAACCCCAAATACTCCAGACTCTGTACTGGCTCCAGGGATGACTTCTCAAAAGGTGAGCAACCAGCCAAAGCATTCCAGAGTATGAATCGCAAGGGCCACATTTTTTCTGAGCAGCCCCAGAACTGGAGCCAGAATCTTTGTAAACACTCGAGGAGCCGTGGCTAGCCCAAAAGGTAGTGCCATGAACTGAAAATGTCAAATTTCTATCGCAAACCACTTTTGATGAGCTGGAAATATTGGCACATGCAAGTATGCGTCCTTGATCTCTATGGACGCTAGAAAGTCACCCTCTTGTAAAGATGTGACTACTGATCGGACTGACTCCATCCGAAATGAGCGAATCTTTACAAACCATTTCATCCCCTTTAAGTCTAGAATAGTCCTTAAATCTCCATTCAGTTTTGGAACTGTGAATAGGTTTGAATAAAATACAGTACCTGAAACCTTTCATCCGCTGGGACCTCCACAATCACGCCCTGGGACAACAGCTGGTCGAGTACCTGAAACAAAGAATTCTTTCTCAATGGATTTGTGGATTCATTGAACCTTAAGAAATGGGGAGGAGCAATTGTGGAAGTGACCCACTTGTCCTGGATCAGCATGCCAACAATCTTTTGCACGTTAGTTCCACTGCCCAATTTTTTAACCACAAGAAGATCCTGTGCATATTTAGCGACAGAAAGGCCATGCGAGAGATCTGCTGAATCGAGTCCTTGAGGGCATCAACTGCAAAAAACACAAGGCCTATGGTAAATCTGCCAAATCCACAACTGTATCCTTCCTCAGGATAGATGGTCTTCTAACCACCTGTTTAACACGGTCATTCAGACTCTGACAGATACTGATAGCAGCAACCGCTGGTTGTGTGGCAGCCCCTGCCAGGGAAAGAAGCCTTGAAGAGTGATTCTAATTTCTTATCTGCTGGATCCTTAAACACCTGGGCATTATCCACAGGACAAGTTAAATTATTATTCAGGTATGACACAGCTGTGCCACATGCCCCACTTTCTAAAACTTCTCCTCCATAGGATACAAAAGGGTGAATCTTTTAGGCGGAACAAAAACTCTGGGTGCTCCCAGTCAGCATACATATCTTGCTCCAAAAGAGGATGCACCGGAAATACTTGAATACTTTGAGGTGGCTTTAATGAGCCCAAAGATAAATAAGAAGCCTCAGATGCCTCTGCTGAGGGTAATTTGAAACCTGACCAGACCATATCAGTGAGGGTCTTAACCAATAACCTTTGTGATTGAGAAGCAGAAACCCCCTGTTTCTCATCAGGCTGTGGCTCCTCTGATAGAGAATCAATTGCCTGACCCTCTTCAAGATCCTCTACTGCATCTTCATCCTCAGGTTCCAACCACTCTTGTTCAAGGACTGGTGGGTCCAAAGATGGGGATCTTTCCCACTTCTTACCCCTGAGCCACTAATGCAACCATCCCAGCAATCTTGTCTTCTAACCCTACTAAGGTTGATGCAAGATCCTCCTTAGTTAAGTATGCCAAAGCGGATGCACCGGTAGTAGCCAAAACATTGGATAAACGCAGCAGCAGCTCAGTGGTGCAATTGCACCTTTTCCTCTTGTGCCTCCCCCACACTGCTTTCAGGATGACATTACTTCCACTAGCATTACAATAACTGTGTAAGAATTTATTAAAAACACAGTATACACAATAGACCTGCTTAAGAATGAAGCACCAGAGACTAATCAACATAATTAATTATGCACACTCATAAAATTCTCTCCTTATCACTTGCTCTGGATGCCGAAAAGGCTTTTGATAGGATACACTGGACATACATGTTCCAAGTACTGCATAAATCTGGATTTTCAGAAAATTATTAATGCTATTTCAGCGCTTTTCTCAAATCCTTCTGTCCAAGTCTATGTATCCATCATGCTATCCAAAACATTTATAATTACAAATGGTACCAGACAAGGATGCTCATTGTCGCCACTAATTTTTAACCTATCAATTGAACCTCTTGCAGAAACTATAAGAAAAAAAAAAAAAATCGAGATATACATGGCTTCTATATAGGTAAAAACCACCACAAAATAATGCTCTTTGCGAATGACATCATTTTAATGCTAACTAATCCCCCTATTTCTTTAGGAGCAATTTAACAAACTCTCATACAATTCAGTAATATTTCATATTAAAAAATAAATGCATCCAAATCTAATATCCTAAATCTGGGTGTAGATCACATTCTAAAAATGCACCTCCAAAACAAATTTCCCTACATCTGGGAAAATGAAGCCATTCCTTATCTTCGAATATTGTTGACAAACAAAACCTCTGACCTAGGAACTCTCAATTATTCTAAATTAATTCTAAAAATTCAAAAAAAAATAGGAGGAATGGGATTTGTTGACATTAGGGATTATTGAAACATCCAGTAAAAACAATATATTTACCTAAAGTATCTTCACAGTTCTATAGCTCCACTACTCCTAAATCAGGTGGTATAACCCTATTTTATAACCTTCTACAATGTAAATCAGAATTTTATAAGACTACTCCCTTAATCAAGTGGGAAGAAGACTTAGAGACTGCAATCTCTAATGAGCAGTGGTAATGTGCATTCAAGAATGTGTTTTCAGCTACTAGATGTGTTAACCTTTGGGAGCTAACGCTCAAAATTTTCTAACTCCTTACCAAATGGTCGAATTCTCAGAACAACATAGTCCTCAATGCTGGAGAACATGCAGTCAGATTGGTACTCTATTACATATAATATGGACATGTAAAAATATTATTGGAATTATTGGTATAAAGTCTGCCACATATCAGAAATTACTGGGATATTAAAACAACTTGATCCTACCCTAGCCATTCTGAATATAAATATATCCAATCGATTATCGACTTTTAGTGACACATATTCTTCTAGCATCGAGACTTACTATTACTAGACACTGGAAAAAAGACTTAGCCCCTTCTCTAAAATAAGTCATTGAGCTAGTCCAGACCCACTTCATCTATGAGAAATCTTTAGCTTACCTAAACGATAGAATTACCAAATTTGACAAACCTTGGAAACCCTGGTCCGACCGGTTCAGAACTGTAACCTAAGATATTATTATTCTTTTCTTGGATACTCTAAAATGATTTAATGAAACTAGTAGGATTGTTCGGAATTATTCAATATTTCCTTTTTTCTCTTTGTTAAACTTTACCACAGCACTTATACGGTGATATTGTGTAGCTTTTCACTGTCCTATATTTGTTTTTGTTTTTTTTGATGTTGCAACTATATTTGTAAAAACAAATAAAAATGTAATATGGAAAAAAAAAAAGAATGAAGCAACACACTCCAATGCTGTTCACTGAAAAAACCGGGCTAGCATGTACACAACCCTCCTGCTTGACTGGCCGACCCTCCCAGGGGAGTACTCTTGTGCCCCTTAGAATAACCTGCGATAATACCTCAATATACTCACCCTATAGCCCATGAGGGGAGAGTGGGGGCAGGACCGAGATGCAGCTCTATGTGTCTTATGGACGCATAGAACTGGGCTTGGGAGCGAGCACGCACCAGTGCCCCTATAGCAAGTAGCTTGTTATTGGGGGCACTGGTCAAGGGGGAGGAGTGCCTGTGCTGCTCTGTGTAAGTAAAACATGTTTTTTATTTGTTTTATTTAAAAAAAAAAGCAGAATGTTTAATAGCACTTTAATCTGAAACATCTTACACATGCCTGCAAAAATCCTCAAAATTAACAGCATTCCTTGGTAGGTAGGAATCTCATTAGGAATAACCATTCTAGTAAATATTTGTAACAGATTTATGGCAATTGTTTTGGGGATATTTCACAGAGGAACGGCTTCAGGCTATCATGTAGCATAGTCAAGGATCCCTAGTATGTAAAGGTGACCTTGGCAGATATGTAACAGGCCTACCAAATCCATTGCTGTCTGTTCAAATAGAACCTTGATTACAGGCAGGGGCACTAAGGGGCTGTGTAAGTCAGGCACCAGAGCAGTTAATTGGCAGGTAGAACACAATGAACAGTATTTCTTTAGCTGAATTTGTAACCCTGGCCTACCTTGGCTTTCTCAGTTCCCAGTGTTCCTTCCAAAACATCATTATGGGCCAGATCAAGGCACTTCCATCTTTATAGCCGGGGTACCACTACCTTGCTCAAAAATGTCTTCCTGAACTTTGGTAACCAGATGAAGTAGGTCATTTTAGCCACAAAATGAGGCCATCTCTAATTTGCACATAATTCCTGGGGAACCCCCTTTATTACCACTATTTGTTCTCTTGGTCAGGCCAGAGCGGGATCTTCCATCTGAGCAAGCCAGGCCCCCTCCCCCCTGAGGACCCATTCAGATCAGAGAGGGCAGGACTAAAAGTTTTCCCCTCAAAAGGCAGCTCAGTTTCAAGATCATGTTCCCTGGTACCGCCAACCTCTTTATTTTGGGCTGGGTAAGGAAATCCTTCATCAAACCGAATATCACATAAATCCTAATTTAGCATATCTATAACAGTGTATTCAGAAGATCAGAGGTCTGTTCTACCAAGCTGGTCAGACCCTTCTATCAGTTGTACACAGTTCCCAGAATCTGTAAAAAACATGTTGCACAATTACATGGAATAGCAGATTTCTTACCAATCAGTCTTCTGTTTAACAGTTCCACCTATAGTGGTAATAGAAATGCACAACTCTGTGTAAGTCCTTTCACCTCCATGGATGCAGATAATCCAAAGCGTATTGGACACAGGCCCAACTTCACCGATCAGGGTGTCCTGTACCAGGGTCACCATACTCCACGAGTACAGGAGAGTCTTGACTGAGACTTGTGTTTAGAAAGCCATTTTCACCCTCAGATGAGTTAGAATCTGAAGTCATAGACACCTGCATCTCCAGGAGTGAGGTCATAATATGCATTTGCAGATCTCTTCACAATATAGGAACACATTGTCATCCTTTTTGTTATGCTGTCTTCTCACGTTGTCAGAAATGTCTCAATATCACCTGTAGGTGTCAGCTTTTGTAAAAAATGGCTTGCTCTGGTAGCAAAGGAAAACTGCTGGCTCACAATTTTGAAAAAATTATTGTATTGCCTTGGTCAGTCTTTATCTGTGCTGCTGTGGTTTATCTCATAGCAGTTATCTGGGCCTCTGTGCTCTTGTGTTCTTTTGCTGAGCCTACATATTTCTCTGGAGTACTACATTAGCCAGGCGCTGCTCTACATTGGCTTGCTGCTGTTCAGTGTTAGCCATTAGCAATTGCGTCAAATTTTATTTCCATTTCAAAGTTAACAGGATGGTATTATTCATTTAAATGTCAGTTTTTAAAGCCTGCCCATCCAAACACCAGTTGTGATACTTGGGGGATTGATCAGTATCACTGGATGCAGGTTTCTTGAAATATAGTAGTCCTTTATTAAATTGAAAAGGCCTGAACACAGCAAAACAAAGGTCTGTATTAATAAATGAAAAGTGAAATGCTTCTTGTCAGGTTAACAAAGTCCCAATAACCTAAATGAAATGTTCTTACTTCATCCAGGAAAATTTCAAGGTAACAAGTCCAAAACACAGAGGCACCAGAGGGTCCAGCCACCAGCGTAGCTTTTCAGACAAGTGTTCAATCTTACACAGGTGCATCCATCAGAATTCCACACAGTCCTCCTTATCAGCTCTCTCCTTCCTTTACCCTTGCTATGTATCCCTGTCTCTTAAAGGGTCCAGCACTTGCAGCACAAAGAGAGGAGATACATACCTGCCTTTCGAGATGCTTCCCTGTTGGACAATGCAGGGTATAGTTTGTGTTGATAGGGCCTTTATTTTTAATTAAACTTTTTTTTTTTTTTGCAGAAGGTTTCCCTTGGGTTTCAATCATTTAATTTGTGTGTTGATAGGACCTTTTTTAATAGAAACATAAAAAAGTGATGGCAGGAAAAGACCATCGAGTCTGCCCAATTTTTTTTTTTTGTTAACTTGAGTCTGAGTATAGATTTATGCTTGTCCCAAACATGTTTGAAGCTATTTACTGTTGACTGGCTTAGTAATTCTGCTGGAAGTTTTCTCCAAGCATCAACTACTCTTTCAGTAAAATAATACTTATTATTTTATATAATAAGATTATTTTTGAACTTAGTTTAAAACCACTTGCCTACCAGGATCTTATACCCCCTTCATGCCAAGGCCAATTTTCAGCTTTCAGCGTTGTCGCACTTTGAATGACAATTGTGCGGTCATGCAACAATGTACCCATATGAAATTTTTATCATTGTTTTTCTCACAAATAGAGATTTATTTTGGTGCTATTAAATCACCACTGGGTGTTTTATTTTTTGCACTGTAAATGAAAAAATAGCAAAAAATTTGAAACAAAAAAAGTTTTTCTTTGCTTCTATTATAAAATTTTGCAAAGAGGTAATTTTTCTCCTTCAGTAATGTGAAATGATGAGGCTGCACTGATAGGCAGCACTGATGGGCACAGATAGGCAGCAATGATGGGCACTGATAGGCAGCACTGATGGGCAGCATTGATGGGCACTGATGGGTGGTGATGACTGACAGCACTGACTGGCGGCACTGCTGGGCAGAACTGATGGGTGGCACTGATTGGCACAGGTGGGTGGCACTGCTAGGCACTGATCATCAGGGCACTGATCATCAGTGCCCTGATGATCAGTGCCAATCTGTTTTCTGAGAGTTGCCGGTTATAGACAGTACTTTCCACATGCTGTGACAACGTGAGGAAAGTGCAGCCGATAACTGCCAACTGTATTTACCCAGTGATCTGCTGTGTCATTGGACACAGTTGATCACGTGGCAAAAGGCCACTGTGATTGGCCTTTTACCACAGCACGTGATCAGCTGTGTCCATTGAACACAGCGATCACAGAGATCGTCGGGTGCATGCTGCTGGGGGCGTGCGGGTGGATGCGTTCTGGGAGGACATCATATGACGCCCTCCCAGAACTGGACAACCGCGCTGTAGCCGTCATTCGGCTATAGCGCAGTTGTCAAGTGGTTAAGGTCATGTCCCTGTGTTCTTAATTTTGGTTTCATGTTTAAAATACTGCAATCATGAACCTTATGAACTCCCTTGATGTATTTAAAAGTTTCAGTCATGTCTCCCCTTTCCTTCTTTCCTCAAGACTGTACATGTTACGTTCCTGAAGTCACTCTTGGTATGTTTTATCCCCCAGACCTTTCATCGTTTTTGTTAAACGTCTCTGGACTTGTTCTATCTTATCAATATCTTTTTGTAAGTGAGGTCTCCAGAACTGGACACAATATTCTAAATGAGGTCTAACTAAAGATCTATATAGGGGAATCAGTAATGCATCCTAGAATTCTATTTGCTTTCCCCACTGCCTGGTCACACTGTTTGCTCATTTCGCAATCATCTGAAATAAGTACCCCCAAGTCCTTTTCCTTTGTAGTGCTGGCCAAAAATGTACCACCAATATTGTACTCTCTCAAGGGATTATTTTTCCCTAGGTGCATTATTTTACATTTAGGAACATTGAACTGCAATTTCCACTTTTTTGACCAATCTTCCAGCAATGCCAAATCATGTTTCATGTTACAGACACCTCCACAGATATCAACCCTATTACACACCTTTTTGCCATCAGCAAAAAGACATACATTACCAACAAACCTTTAGTTATATCACTTACATATACTGTAGATTAAATAGAACAGGAACTAGTTCAGAGTCTTGTGGTACACCACTAGTGACTGGTCTCTTTTCCATGTGAACCCCATTTACAACCACACTCTGGTATCTATCCTTTAGCCAGCTGCACATCCACTGAACCACCCAAGAGCTAAGTGCTAGCTTGTACAACTTTTGTATTAGATCATTATGTGGCACTGTATCAAATGCATTGCTAAAATCAAGATATGCTATGTCCACAACACCACCCTGATCCAAAACATTGGTAATATAATCAAAAAAACCAATCAGATTAGTCTGAAATGATCTGCCCTCAGTACAGCCATGCTGCTTTGGATCCAGCAAATTGTGTACTTTTAAGTGATCAATGATCCTTCTTTTCAGGAGTGATTCCATTAACTTGACTACAACCAATGTTAAACTCAGTGGCCTGTAATTGCCAACTTCTACCTTGCTGCTCTTCTTGTGGATAGGTACTATATTAGCTGTCTGCCAGTCATGGGAAACTTCTCCTGTTAGAAGAGATTGATTAAAAAGATCAGTTAATGGTCCAACAACTATACCTCAAAGTTCTCTTAGAACTCTGGGATGATTATTATCAGGACTCATTGCTTTATTAAGCTTTAACTGAGCCAGTTCCTCTGCTACCTCTGTCTCTGGAAATCATAAAATTGAACCATGATTACTAGAAGCAATATGATTTCCCAATTTATTATTGTTAGTACAATTTATTTCTGAGAACAAATAATTGTTTAAGTGGTTTGCTACATCCAGGTCTCCCTCAACATAAGTGTTGTGCCCAGTTTTCATCATACTGATCCCATCGTATTTTTTTCTAATGTACTGTACCTAAGAAAGGTTTTATCTCCTTTCTTAATAGATTTAGGAATGTTCTCTTTCTGTGCTTTGGCAGCACTGATAATGTGTTTGGCCTAATTTTGTCTATTCTTATACTCTTCTCTGTCAGCTACACCTCCTGTTTCCTTGAATCTCTGATTTGCTGATTTTTTTTCCTTTACTATCCTACTTATCTCTTTAGTGAACCATATTGGTGTTTTATTCTTACTAACTTGCCTGACATATAAACTAGTTGCCTCCAGGATGGTAGACTTTAACAATGCCCACTGATTACTTACTCCTGTCGTTTTACTCCAACCTTTCAATTCATTATTTAGAAATTCACACATTTCAGCAAAATACATCTTTTTTTAAATCTAAAACTTTTGTTTTTGCATATAGTTTTTCAATTTTGTATTTTAATATCAAACCAAAGACATGACCACCAGAACCCAAATTTTCTCCTACCTCAACATCAGACAGTTGATCCCCATTTGTCAGTACTAGGTCTGGAATATGATAACCTCAGGTAGGACTTTTTACTAACTTTTTTAGAGAAACCCCATTCAGTGCATCCATTAATCCATTACATCCCTGCTCCTGCTTATAATAGCAGTTTGAGACTTCCAGTTAATGTCAGGCATGTTGAAATCACCGATAATCAAAACCTCCCAAAGTATAATTAAACTACTACACTATGAGTTGCCTTTTCTTTTTACTCATTTCCTGACAGTCGGATGGGAGTTTCTTCTATTTGGAGATCTTTAAAGGTGGAGAAGTTGTCTTTCACCTGGAAGAAAATTTCTACTGAGGATCGTTTGCTGTATTGATGTTTTATCACACTGCGCTTGCTGACCGGTTTTGTACGGTCAAATTGTCTGGTAAGAAGCCAATCTGTTTCAGGTGTATGGTGACGGTTTTTGAATCGAAATCTTTTTATGCACCTGGTTCCATTCATTTGGGGACATATATGGACTTTATTTTGACTTTTATATTATTTTATAATTAGCGCTGCATTTTTGTATTTTATATTGTAACACTGCCTATTTATGTGCAAGCTGCTTTTATTTTGTTTTATTATATTTCATTGTGGTTTAATATCTGAGAGCAAGTGTCGTTATATATCAGTGTTCCAATCCACATCAGTCTCGGTGCCCAGTGATGGTTTTATCATCAGTCTCTATCAGGCACAGATGGTTACAAGCCACACTCAGTAGATTTCATGCTGTCTGTTTACAGTACCTAAGCAAGAGAAGTTGTCATTTAGTAATGGAAATGTGGCATGGAAACATCACTGGATGTCGTAACTGATGTGAATCACATCACTAGATGATGTGATTCAGGTGAAATGTGACTTAGGGGGAAACTAATACATTTAACTTAAAGGAGCTTCCATATTATACAATGGGTCATCCCCCATATTAACCCCACCTCCTACTTGGGTACCAGAGGTGTGGTAGAAGCCCTTGTCCCTCAACATTGGGATAAGAGTACATCGCCAGGGGGGGAGGAGTGGGTGGGTGAAAGGAAGGAAAGAAGGAGTGGTTGGTAGGAAGGAAGGGGGGGTTGGAATGAAAGGGTGGGTGGAAGGAAGGGTTGGGTGGAAGGGAGGGGTGGAAGGGAGGAAGGGTAGGGAGGGGTAAGTGGGTGGGTGTAAGGAAGGGAGGGGTGGGTGTAAGGAAGGGAGGGGTGGGTGGGTGTAAGAAAGGGAGGGAGGGGGTGAAAAGATAGAAGGAAGGGGGGTGGAAGGATGGAAGGGGAGGTGAAAGGAAGGGAGGGTTGGAAGGAAGGGGTGGAAGGAAGGAAGGAAGGGGGGGGTGGAAGGATGGAAGGAAGGGAAGGATGGAAGGGGTGGGTGGAAGGAAGGAAAGGTGGAAGGAAGGGAGGGGTGGGTGGAAGTAAGGAAGGAAGGGAGGGATGGGTGGAAGGAAGAAAGGAAGGAAGGAAGGGGTGGGTGGGTGGGTGGAAGGAAAGAAGGAAGGATGGAAGGAAGGGGGAGGAGGGTGGACTGAAGGAAGAGGTGGGTGAAAGGAAGGGAGGAAAGGAGGGGTGGGAGGGAGGGAGGGAGGAAGGAAGGAAGGGAGGGGTGGGAGGAAGGGAGGGAGGAATGAAGGGGTTGGTAGAAGGAAGGGAGGGGTGTGTTGAAGGAAGGAAGGATGGGTGGAAGGAAGGAAGAGGTGGATGGAAAGAAAGAAGGGGTGGGTGGAAGGAAGGAAGGTAAGGTGGAAGGCAGTTAGGGGTGGGAGGAAGGGGATGATGAGAGGAAGGGAGGAAGGAATGGAGGGGTGGGTGGAGAGAAGTGTGGGTGGAAGGAAGGAAGGAAGGAAGGAAGGAAGGGGTGGATGGAAGGAAGGGAGGGGTGGGTGGGAGGAGAGGAAGGAAGGGAGGGAGGGAGGGAGGGAGGAAGGGAGGGTTGGGTGGGTGGAAGGGAGGAAGGGAGGGGTTGGTGGGTGGGTGGAAGCAAGGGAGGGGGGGGTGGAAAGATGGAAGGAAGGAGGAGTGGAAGGAAGGGTTGTAAGGAAGGAAGGGGGGGTGGAAGGATGGAAGGAAGGGGAGGTGGAAGGAAGGGAGGGGTGGGTGGGAGGAAGGGAGGGAGGAATGGAGGGGTTGGTGGAAGGAGGGGTGGGTTGAAGGAAGGAAGAAAGGGGTGGATGGAAGGGGTGGGTGGAAGGAAGGAAGGGGTGGGTGGAAGGAAGGAAGGAAGGAAGGAAGGAAGGAAGGACGGAAGGAAGGAAGGACGGAAGGAAGGAAGAAAAGAAAGGTGGAAGAAAGGGAGGGGTTTGAGGAAGGAAGGGAGGGGTGGGAGGAAGGGAAGGAGGGGTGGGAGGAAGGGAGGGAGGAATGGAAGGAAGGAGAGGTGGAAGGAAGGGAGGAGAGGTGGAAGGATGGAAGGAAGGGAGGGGGTGGAAGGATGGAAGGAAGGGAGGGGGTGGAAGGATGGAAGGAAGGGAGGGGGGATGGAAGGATGGAAGCAGGGGGGTGGAAAGAAGGGAGGAGGGAGTGGAAAGAAGGGAGGGTGGGGGTGGAAGGATGGAAGGAAGAGAGGGGGTGGAAGGAAGGGAGGGGGTGAAAGGAAGGGATGGAGAGGGGGTGGAAGGAAGGGAGGTGAGACTCACCATGACCCCTTCAGAAGCATCAGAGCTATCCGCTGCTGTGTTCAGTTTCCCAGCCACACGTCCTCTGAAGCTGCACAGACTGGAGTGTGGGAACAGGGGGAGGTAGAACAGATCCAGCCTCTCTTCCCTCTTCTCCTATTGGTGCGGAGGATGGAGAGAGAAGCTGGGCACTGAGAAGAACATAATGGTGGGAAGGCCAGAAAGAAAACGGAACCGTTCTGTGCAGCGGTGGGGGCGGCGAGCAGTGCCCCTCCTCTCCCTCCTGCGGCTTTCAGTTGCTTCATTAAAAGCCATACAGGAGATCACTGCTTGTCACCACAACCACTGCCATCCCTCCCACATACCCCTAGTCCTGGCGCTGCTCACCGCCTCCACTTTATTTCCACTGGCAGGCGAGTGGAAATTTCCTGGGCGGCCTACAGGGATGGTTGGAAACTCTCCTCTGGGGGGGGGTCAGATCCCCCCTAACTTCCCCCTTATCTACGCCCCTGGCCTTCGCAGAGGGGATACCAAGGTCTCAATTAACCTATAGGAGAATATGAGACCATTTTTAAACACTATAGCTCGCAGCCTCATTAGGAATATGCTTAGAAAGGATCCATATAACCAGACATGAAAGAGAAGCTTGAAAACAAAAAAAGAATGGGGAGGAAAAGAAAAGGGAAGAGGAAATCAAGGGGAAAGTGATCCCTTGTGATAGAAAAAAATAGAGGAGGAAGAGAAATAGCAAAGCAGTAAAAGCCAAGTAGGCCTCAAATGACTCCTGCTCATACAGCTCCCTTGGTATCAATCCGATATGCAGACAGCTATAATATTTAGACTGTGGATTCCACACCCTATCAAGTTTGGCCTGTCTATCCTTTAAAATGCTCACCATTTTCTAATGGAGCATGAACCATGATATTTTGATTTTGAACACAACAAAATTAATTGCTGGGGATTTCCAAGCCGGAGTTATAGTCATTTTAGCAGCCAAGAGAATGTAAAAAAATTACGTTATACAAGACTGTCTTGGCATTCTTTGGGATATTAATTCCCATTACAGAACAAATCAGGATAAAGGTCCATATCCAAAATCGTCGGGGCACTCGAGCATGTCCACCATTTGTGATACAACATGCCCTCACCCCCACAATTGCGGAAGCAAAGAGACGACACTCCTGGGAATATGTTGCCAATCCCAGATGGTACCAGGTACCATCTGAAAAGCAGCTTATAATTGACCTCCACCAATATAGTGCATTATATCCAATCAATATGTCCAATCTGATTCCTCAATCTTCTCTCCCAGGTCTGCCTCCCACGCTCTCTGGTAGAGAAGCTTGCCTGAAAGGTTGGAGAAAAAGGAGTATAGTTCAGAAATGCTTCCCTTTGTACCAGGTCTGCTCATGTATCTATTTTCAAAAAAATGTCCTATACGTAATGTCCTCTATATTACGCTTGAGAGACTGCATAAAATTTTATATCTGATGGAAACAGAAATGCTCGGAAGGTGGTAATTGTAAGTTCTGCTGCAAGTATGCCAAAGTTTTGATGTCATGGGGCCTTATCATGTGTCCTATCCTATACATGCCTTTGTTAATCTACCAAGAGAACTCTTGCAGGTTTGGCCCAGTGGAAAAAGGAGGTTGTTGATAAAAGGAGCTGTGGGCATGTGAGGGGATAAGCCTTGCATACTGTGTCCCAGAGCCTGAGGGAGTAGGATAAAGTGGGGTTCATAATAGCCTTCCCTAACTGGAAGTCATAACAGGAGGTTGATTGGATGAGGAGTACTAGCCTGACCTTCAAGTGCCACCCAGTCCGGTCTATAATATTTAAAAAAATCTGTGTTAACTGCATCAGTTGGGTGGCTCTATATTATCATTGGAGGTGAGGAACTCCCAATCCTTGGATTTATAAAGGCATAAGGTTGAGCGGGTAACTCAACACCTACTAGAGCTCCAGATGAATTGGAAAAAGAGAGACTGTAATTTCTGCAAATAGGATGAGGATAAGGGAATCGGAAGAAACCTGATATAGTATAATATACTAGGTAGGACTGTACTCTGGAGAGTCACTATTCTTCCCAACCAGAAGAGAACATACATTTGCCAGAGTTTTAGTTCTGCATCCACTGACAAAAATAAAGGGGCATAATTAGCTTGGTGAAGCTGGGAGATTATCATTATAGTTATCGTTTAGAGCCTCGGATTTACACTTCCTTTTAATAACTACATTTACACTGCAAGGAATCAGATTGGGATTCTGTGGTAACATAGAGAAGCAACGCAATTTGATTTATTGCAATTTGAATGTAGTCATCTTTTTTAATTGGTTTACGTTGGTGCCCAGTTCCCATGCTCTTTTTTTTTTTTTTAAATAGCTTGCCTTTTAGCTTTGAAAATGTATCTGTGTGTAAAAATGTGTGGAGATATTTTTGTCCAAGCATCTATTAATCAAAGCTCTCTTTATAATGTGTATGTTTAATGTACAATTATGATATATGAACTTAAGCTGGCTGAAGAGTATTCAAGGATCCGGGGAAAAAAATCCAATTTTTAAACCTTAATTTCATTTCAAAACAGGTAAACCTAAACTCCACTAGCGTTTTAGACATCAACTAAGAGGTTTATATTCATCACAATCTCCACTAGTGTCTCATTGTGCTGGTTCTGTTAGGAATAAAAGAAGTACTGGTGGTGCAGGCATGGGAAATGCAAAATATATTCAACATGAAAGACTGAAAGAAGAGTGTGTGAATTCTCCCAACATTTACAATATGATAAGGAGTTAATAATACAAATAGGATGTAATGAAAAGGAGGAGAGACAAAAAAATTAAAATATGGAACCAATATCAGTTGTCATTAGAGACAGCATCAATAGCTGTGTTGGTAGCAAAAACCTCTAGTAATTATTATTATTATACAGGACTTATATAGCGCCAACAGTTTGCTCAGCCCTTTACATTATGGAGGGAGACAGTACAGTAACAATACAGTTCAATACAAGAGGGATTACAGGGCCCTGCTCCTTGGAGCTTACAATCTAGGAGGGAGGGGATAGTGGTACAAGAGGTAATTAGCTGTGGGGGATGGAGTGGTAGGAAGAGTAGAGGATTCCAGTATTAGCTGGAGTCGGGGTAGGCTTCCCTGAAGAGATGGGTTTTCAGAGTGCTCCTAAAAGTGAGCAGAGTAGGCGATAGCCTGATAGATTGGGGAAGGGAGTTCCAGAGGATGGGTGAAGCCCTTGAGAAATCCTGGAGACGGGCATGGGAGGAGGAGACAAGGGAGCTAGAGAGTAGGAGGTCTTGCGAGGAGCGGAGAGTACAGTTTGGGTGATATTCAGAGACAAGGTTGGTGCTGTAATTAGGGGCAGTGTTATGAACGGCTTTGTACGTCAGTGTTAGTGTTTTGAATTTTATCCGTTGGGCAATAGGAAGCCAGTGGAGGGATTGGCAGAGAGGGGTGGCAGATACAGAGCGGTTAGTAAGGTGAATGAGTCTGGCAGCAGCATTCATGATGGACTGGAGTGCGGATAGCCTGCGATGAGTTAGGCGAGTGAGGAGGGAGTTACAGTAGTCAAGGCGTGATATAATAAGGGAGTGAATGAGTTGCTTAGTGGTTTCCGAGGTTAGGAACGGTCGTATCTTGGAGATGTTGCAGAGATAAAGTCTACATGAGTTTATCAGCGATTGGACCTGGGGCTGAAAGGACAGATTGGAGTCTAGGATTATACCTAGTACCCTGGCGTGAAGGGTGGGACTGATGATAGTGTTGTTGATCTTGATGGAGAAGTCGGGGGGGGGGGGGCACGGGCTGGGGGGAATACTAGGAGCTCAGTTTTGGAAAGGTTGAGTTTGAGGAAGTAGAGTGACATCCAGTCCGATAGGTCACTTAGTAGGCTGGTAATGCGACTGGAGACTGATGGGGTGAGGTGAGGGGTGGAGAGATAGATTTGTGTGTCGTCGGCATAGAGATGGTACTTGAAGCTGTGGGAGTTTATCAATTGGCCAAGGGAGGAGGTGTAGATGGAGAAGAGGAGGAGTCCGAGGACAGAACCTTGAGGGACCCCAACAGAGAGAGGGAGTGAAGGGGAGGTTTCAGCATTATAGGTAACACTGAAGGAGCGCTGCGATAGATAGGAGGAGAACCAGGAGAGAGCAGAGTCTCTGAGGCCAAGAGAGTGCAGTTTTTTGAGGAGGAGGGGGTGGTCAACCGTGTCAAAAGCCACAGAGAGGTTAAGTAGTAGGAGTATAGTATAGTGGCCATTGGTTTTGGTGGTTAGTAGGTCATAGTTTGAGTAGGGCAGTTTTGGTGGAGTGTAGGGGGCGGAAGCCGAATTGTAAAGGGTCGAGAAGGTTGTTGTCGGTGAGATGGGAGCTCAGGCGATTGGTCTAGGAGTTTAGAGGTAAATGGCAGTAGGGAGATGGGTCTTAAGTTGTTCAGGTCGATGGGGTCCAGGGAGTGTTTCTTAAGTATGGGAGTGATGAGCGTGTGCTTTAGAGGGGAGGGGAAGGTACCAGTGGAGAGGGAAAGATTGAAGATGTGAGTGAGGGAGCATAGGATGGAAGAGGAGGGGGACCACAGGAGTTGTGAGGGGACAGGGTCCAGGGGGCAGGTGGTGAGGCGGGCTTCGGAGAAAATCTTAGTGACCTCTTCGATGGTAGTGAGGTCAAGGGAGCAAAGTGTTGAGGGGGTTATTGTGTGAGGAGTGCTAAGTGGGGTGGGTGTCTGAACAGTGGCGAAGTCCCTACGAATTGCTTCAATCTTGTTTTTGAAGTGGTTAGCAATGTCTTGGGCGGTAAGTGAGGTACTGGGTGTAGGTGGAGTTGGAGAAAGTAGAGAGTTAAAAGTGGAGAAGAGCCGGCGAGGACTGGAGGAGGTGTTAATGAGGGTAATAAACTAGGCTTGTTTAGCAGCGCGAAGGGAGGAAGTGTACGTTAAGAAGGCAGATTTATAGCGGGTGAACGCTTGTTGGGATTTGGTTTTACGCCATAGTCGCTCCAGCGCACGACTATGTCGTTTGAGGTTTCTAGTGTGGTCTGTCTGCCAGGGTTGTAGCGGTCGGGGCCTTATGCTTTGTGTTGTTGGGGGTGCGAGCGAGTCTAGAGCGGCTGAAAGCGAGTTGTTGTAGACAGTAGTGGCCAGGTCAGGGCAGGACAGGGGATGGATGCTGTCGTAAAGTTGGTCAGTTGCAAGGGAGCAGGGTTCCAGTTCCGGAGGTTTCTGCTGGTAATTGAAATAACAGCGTAAGAACGAGCGCTAGATCTATGTGACAGGAGCAGCTGGCATGAAAGATAATCACCTCAAAAACCTTCTATAACACACATATATCATACACCATGCTGCGCTTAAATAGGTCAATTAGTATCCTTAATGAATATCTGTATAGCGTCTCTGTTTGAAAGAAGAAACAGGTATTCCACAATATTACAAATTGGTGATGAATCGTGACAATATATTAGATTATCGTATGGTGACTTTGGTGATAAGTATAGCTGTAGAATGCACTAACCAGATAGCGCTTAGTATTGCGCATATAGTAGATGGAATTAGGTCATCTGAGGTTGGACATCTAGTATTCGAATCTGTTGATAAACACCTCCAGGAATATTGGTATTGCAGCCAGTATAACCCGAGTGATGCGATCCAAATCCACCAGGGGGAGCCAGCGGTCAAGATGTCATGAGAGATCCACAGTTCAAAATCACAAGAATGTAAAGTATAGCAGGAATCTTCCAGAATGTGCCACTGGTTAGTATGTCATCCTCAGGGCACTTAAAATGGTGGGTTCAAAAGAAAAAGAGCCCAAGCACAA